>NC_141003.1:54084154-54194020 GCF_052327205.1 Somniosus microcephalus
TTTCCCCCCTCACACTCTTTCCCCCCCTCACACTCTTTCCCCCCCCTCACACTCTTTCCCCCCCTCACACTCTTTCCCCCCCTCACACTCTTTCCCCCCCTCACACTCTTTCCCCCCTCACACTCTTCCCCCCCACACTCTTCCCCCCCCCACACTCTCCCCCCCCACACTCTCCCCCCCCCACACTCTTCCCCCCCCCCCACACTCTTCCCCCCCCACACTCTTCCCCCCCCCCACACTCTTCCCCCCCCCACACTCTTTCCCCCCCCCACACTCTTTTCCCCCCCCCACACTCTTTCCCCCCCCCCCCCCCGCCGCCGTTGAGCTGAGCGGCGGCCGGCGCCGAGAGCGGTCTCTCGCCGGCGGCGCATGCGCGGTCTCTCGCAGGCGGCGCATGCACGGTCTCTCGCAGGCGGCGCATGGGCGGTCTCTCGCAGGCGGCGCATGCGCGGTCTGTCGCAGGCGGCACATGCGCGGTCAGTGCGGCCGGCGCATGCGCGGTCAGTGCGGCCGGCGCGAGGCGGCCCGCGGGGAGCAGGCAAGGGCGGCCTGGCGGCCGTTAGCAAGCGGGAAACTTCGGGCGGCCCGCCCGCGCTCCGTGAAACCTGAGAGGGGGAAGTAGAGAGAGAGGGAAGAGGAGAAGGAGAGAGAGAGAGAGGGAAGAGGAGTGAGAGAAGGAGAGGGAGAGAGGGAAGATGAGAAGGAGAGAGAGAGGGGAGAGAGAGAGAGAGACATTTTTTGATTTTTAAAACGCCGGTTTGGGGACAGCGGCGGTTAGGGGATCACTTCAGTTCCTCCTGTTGCTAAAGACAATTTAAAACACAAATAAATTGTTATTTAATTCCCTAACACATCATTAAAATATTTACCTTAGTTCCCTAACACACAGAAAGTGTGGGGGAAAAAATCGTGGAAAATCAAGATGGCGGCCACTCACCTCGGTTCAGAAGGATAAGGCCCGCCCACACACGCACCGATTGGTCGACCGGTCAGGTCACCGAAGCGTAGGATTGGTCAATCGTCGAGTCACTCGACACTCAACTGTAGGACGGCATGCGCCAGGAACCCGCCGTCCGATTGGTCGACCTCGACGTCACACGGTCGCTAATGAGATGCTAATGAGCGGAACGCTGAACGTTTTTGGGATACCGCGGGTGGGATTTTTGTCTGGCCGAAACGTAAATACGCCTATGACCAGTCCGGAATCGCAAGCTTTCTTTTGAGTCGACGTGCGCGTCGGTACGCTCTGTAACTTTCAAACGTATAGAGAACGGACAGACAGACATCGGGACAGACAGAAGAGCCGCTTTATATATATATGGATACGTGGCTCCGAAAAATATTCTGCCGTTCTCTCATAACAACAAACGTCTATTACAAACCTTTTAAAAAAGTATTGCAAAACTTTCATTGTGCCAATTTTTGCGACTACAAGCTTCTCATTATAACAATCAGTGCAGACCACGCATCATAATATGTTATGTAAAAATTCATTGTCACAAATGCATTGTAAAAAAATCTAACAGTAAAGGCTGCCATTATAATAAATTCTGTAACTGCAATCTTCTCAAGGTAACAATCTGTTATTGTAAATCTCTTATTAGAACCAAGTATGTTTGTTCAAATTTCGCAAACATCAGTTGTTACAAATCTCTTATAACACATACTGGCAATACAAGTCTCTCATTACTTTACACTCTGATTATTAACTTCTCATTTAAAAAGAAGTTACAAACCACTCCTTTAATGTTTTATTCAGCGTGCTTTCAAATACTTCGTTATGATAACCTCTTAAAACAAATCTCCCATTATAGCATTGTCTTGTTACAGATCTTTTCTCATCTGGTCCCCTTACACTGTGCAACAGGCTTTCTGCGCCTGTTTGCACAAGACTTAAAAATTTTCACCGGAATTACCACCACGCAGCAGGTAGCCCAACGTTTTGGCAGCACGTTGATTTGTATGAGGGGATGAAAGACGCAGCAAAGCCTATGTGTAGTCGGAACTTGACAGATGGCAAGTTTGGGATTTAGCGCATACGGAAGCGCATGCAGAAATGTCAAACTTACAGTCAGTTTCAAAGGCAGCGTGATGGTGTCCTCTGAGAGTACGTCGTCATACCAACTGCAAATTCAGGGCCCATATTTTGCCTACATCAAAGGTACATGTCACAGATAAGACCTCATGACGTATCTATTCTCAAATCCTTCGAAGACAGTCTACTCATGTAAACAGTTGTACAGTAGTTGTTTATTCCAAAGCTACTTCCCTCAAACAAGACATCACGACCTAACTGTTCTTAACCTCTTTGAAGAACAGGCTTTATTAACCATTGACTTTTTATACTACAGTTAATGGATCCTCTAACTATGTTTATTACCCTAGCCACTAAAGTTACACTTTAATCACTCACCGCTGACATTATTACTGTCACGTATTTCCTTGCACAAGCACTTTTCGTATATAACACTTCGGCTGGAATTTTGTTAATCTTGGCGGGTCTGGGGTGGGCGACGTCGGTGGCGGGTCCCGACTCTGCTGCTGGCTCCATCCCACTGTCCAAAGTGATTTTCCCTTGATAAGGCTTGTTAAGCCCACACAGCACATTTGCCGGTCCAATTAGAGGAAGCGGGTCTGGTGACGTCATTTCATGACGCGTCATCAGCCGGTTTCCTTAAAGGGACCATGGCCAACTTTATTTTGACATTTGTACTGTTAGCTGCAAACACTGACAATGACTGCACAGAGGTACATGGTTGCACCTAGGTTCTCCTATGACTCCCTCCATATGCTTATGGAGGGAGTCAGAGCACTCAGGGAGGTTCTCTTCCCTTCCGATGGGCAGAAGAGACCTCCCCAGGAGATCAACACTGCCTGGTTGCACACTGCACAGGAGGGCACAAGCAGGGATGTGGTCAGAAGGTGCAGTACTACAAATGTTTCAATGATCTCAGTAGATCACGAAACATTAGTATAAACCACACTCAGCCTCATCCTGCTGTACCTCTCATCACATCCCCATCACTCTGCCTTCCCCACCCTACTCCTGCACATCCTTACTCACACCAACTTACCTTGCACCTCCACCCATCCATCCCTCTCTATCTATATTATTATCACATCCCCATCTCACTAGCCACCCCTCACACTCACCCTCACCCTCATCCCTAGTGCAATCATACCAACTAACAACACACAAGGGTAGGCACTTGTGTGTTTTATCCAATGTTCATGTAAAGTTTCTGTTAATGAGCTGTCAAACATTGAAACCTTTATTTTCAACCCGTTGCGTTCTTGCACAGATTTGTGTGCAGCTTTGGAAGTGGCTGTTGCAGTGAATGGTGAGACATAACTGTACCCCCCGCAATGGTGATGAGTGTGAAAGGAATGACTTGGGCATTGTAAGGATGCTTTATGGTGTTGGTGTGGGGTGGTGCCAACCTGGAGCATCATGTGGCAGCCATATGGGTGTACAGCATCAAGTGAAGTAAATCTGGCCATGGTGAGGCCATCCCTGGCCTCCTAGGCAGCAGTGTGCTTGGTGCTGATGCCCTCTGTCCTGTGCAGCATCAGTTAATTGCAGAGAAGGTTGGTGTTGTTGGTGCTGCTGGTGTGTCTGGTGATGCTGGTGTTGGGGCTGATTCTGAGGACCAAGATGAGACAGTATAAAGAGCACCCATGTTGATGGAATAGATGGCAGGTGAAGTAGAAATGACAGAAGCATTCTGTCAATGGTGAGAGAGTTCTTCCAATGAGGTGAAAGTGGTTGTAGAGTGGAAAGCCTGCAGAACGTGTGCTGGAAAAGGAGTGAGGAAAAGCTTCTGCCTGAGGAAAGTGAATAGCTTTTACTGTACATTTGAAGCTGTCAAATAATCAGTTGGAGCAATGACCACTGAACTCATGCCTCAGCTTGACAGCCATGGTCTGCGCACAACGGGGATCCCGTGGTCATGCAGTTAAAGACAAAAGGTGAGTGAAAAAAGGCTTAAGCATCTGGCAACTAGATGCTATCATTTAAATTGCCTCCCCTGCCGCTGCCAGTCGAGTCTGCTCAGCGTTGACAGACCCGACATTGGGAAAGGCACAAGGTGGCGGATTCGCAATGGGGTCCTGACCCGCTGTCAAAAAAAACACTTTCCCTCCCGACCCACCACCGATCCCACCCAGTAACCCCCCGGAAAATTCCGTCCCAAGACTCTAAAAGCAGAAGACAAGTTACACTTTCTCCTGACGACACTTCAAAGCCATCCTGTTTATCTTGGAAAGTCTCTTGCTCCACGATACAAAGAAGTTCGACTATTAACCTTTTAACTCTCCAAGATGTCCAACAGTTGGTAGAGCAAATTCTGCAATAAAGAAAAATCTTGTTATTCATTCGGTGATGCTTTTCATTCTCCTAGCCTACAGACTATCTCTTCATCACAATCGCCCGGATTTTGCAGTAGAAATAATAGTGAGACTATCAGCACTCACTGTTATTAAAGAGTAAATTGGACAGCAACAGTATCTCACCCAGAGACCTGCCATTGAAACACATGGAATGCGTGAAATTACTGTACTTATACACTGGATACCCACTAAACTCGCCAGAAAAAGTTAAGGCTTGTCCATTCTAGTTTAAGTGGATTTTTAACTCTGTAATATGTCTTAATTACGCCTGAACTACCTCTCTGGCACTGAAAATTAACTTTTACAAATGTGGAGTCGCATTCCTTCAGATTTTAATTATTGTTGGATATTTAAAAAATAAAAACATTTAAGTAAAAAACATTTTTTTAACTTTTTCTTTCTGTTTCTTTTATCTCTTAATCCCATATTTCTTTCCCTCTCTTTATCTGGCTTTCTGTACATGATTTGCCATTGAATTAAATATTCTGACTTGTACTTCCTGGTTCAGACACTGCACGTTTCAGTAAGGACTGTTCAATCTGATTGGTTAAGGAGATACACTGTTCAATTCAATTCAATTCAATTCAAATCGCTTTATTGGCATGACAAGTTACATCTTATGTTGCCAAAGCATCGGAAAATATTCATGTTTGTTCACAAAAATACAGATCTATCCATACAGTGTATAAACAGATATATCCCTGAGTGTATAAATATACTTTCATATAATTTATATATACTCTTTTCTTATATTTAGTGGTTGTCCCTCTGTTTATGGCAAGCTGTAACATAGTGTGCCGCTAGTGTTACGCAATTTCTCTCTTCCCCTAGTAGGTATGGGAGTTTTTGGTCGTCATTCAAATTTCTGAATTCCTGGCATATTTTTGTGAATTTTGGGCAGAAATTCTCCCTTATGCCCTGATATTTTCTACAAGCTGTGAGGAAGTGCATCTCTGTCTCCACCATTCCCTGACTGCAGTGAGAGCATATCCTGTCCTCTCTTGGTAGCCGGGTCTGTCTGTGTCTACCTTTTTCGATCGCCAGGTTATGTTCACTAAGTCTGTACATTGTCAAAGTTTTTCTCAGTTTGCTATCCTTTACCATGGTCAGGTAATCAGCCATGTTGTATTGTCTGTTTAGGGCCAAGTAGCAATTGAGTTTGCTTTGGGTTTTTGTTGTTTCTGCCCAATATGACAGATATTTTTCCTTTTGCTTAGCGACGATTGTGTTGGGTCGAATTCTTTGTGTTACGCTGTCACTGTCCTGGGGCTGGTTATTGTTAGTAGTGTTAGTAGTTACTTCACTGAGTCCCAGGACTAGTTGACTGAGGGTATTCTTCTTTATGGTCCTCTCTTGGCATTTCAGGGCTTCGTAATGATAGCATTGGGGGTTGCTCATTTCTAGGTGTTTCCAAAATTTGGTGGCTCTTTTTTGGATAGTGATTATTAATGGATATTGGCCTAGTTCTGCCCTGCATGCATTGTTTACGGTTTTCCTTTGAGTCCGGAGGATACTTTTACAGAATTCTGCATGTAGGATCTCAATTGGGTGTTTGTCCCATTTTGCAAATTCTTGTTGTGTTAGCGGTCCCCACACCTCACTGCCATAGAGTGCAATTGGTTCAATTACTGATTTGAAAATTTTGAGCCAAATGCTAATTGGGATTTCTATTTGGATTGATTTTTTAATGGCATAGAAAGCCCTTCTTGCTTTCTATTTCAGTTCATTCACAGCCAGTTTGAAATTTCCCGTAGAACTGATTTTTAAGCCCAAGTATGTGTAGTTAGTGGTTTGTTCAATTTTGGTTGTTCCTAGTGTGAAATTTATTTTGGGTCCCTGATGTCTGGATCTTTGCTGGAACACAAGGACTTTGGTTTTTTGGCGATTTATTGTCAGTGCCCAAGTCTGGCAGTACGACTCCAGCAGATCCAGGTTCTGCTGTAGACCCTCCTTAGTTGGTGACAGCAGAACCAGGTCGTCTGCATAGAGGAGGAATTTAACCTTGGATTCATATAGGGTGAGGCCGGGTGCTGTCGATTGTTCAAGTAGTTTTGCCAATTCATTTATGTAAATATTAAAGAGTGTCGGTGAGATTGGCAAGCCCTGCGTCACCCCCCGCCCCTGTGGGAAGTATTTTGTTTGTTTGTCTCCAATTTTAACTGCACATTTGTTGTTTGTATACATTGATTTAATTACATCATATGTTTTTCCCCCTACCCCGCTTTCGATAAGTTTCAGGAATAAACCGTCATGCCAGATGGAGTCGAAAGCCTTCTGGAAATCTATAAAGCATGCGTAGATTTTGCTTTTGTTTTGATGAACGTGTTTGTCAATTAGGGTCTGTAGGGTGAAGATATGATCTGATGTTCTATAGTTTGGCAGGAATCCAATTTGGCTTTTACTCAAGACATTGTGCTCCTCAAGGAAGTTTATGTCTTTTGTTTATGATGCTACAGAATACCTTCCCCAGGTTACTGTTTACACAGATGCCTCGATAGTTATTTGGGTCGACTTTGTCCCCACTTTTGTATATGGGCGTTATGAGTCCTTTGTTCCAGATATCAGGGAAGTAACCGACACTCAGAACCAAGTTGAAGAGTTTTAGGATAGCCAGTTTCATTTTATCGTCTGTGTGTTTAATCATCTCACTTAGTATGCCGTCTGCCCCGCAAGCTTTTCCTGGTCGCAGGTCCTTGAGTTATTCAAAAAGTTCTTTTTCTGTTATTATGGAGTCTAGCGGGTTTTGGTTATCTTTTATGGCCATTTCGAGCTGTTCCAGTTTTTTGCATATTTGGGCCTAGAAATTCAGTGGGCCTTGCGCCCACTTAGCGCCTAAAGAGGTCTTTTGCACCGGCGGGGTGGTAGCGTGGAAATTGAGTGCAGCGGTATTGGCGGCGGTAGCTGTTAGCGCTGCGCCGGGACTGATGACGTCATCGGTGCGCGCGGTGGCCCGTAACGCCCCGAAACCGCGCCGATCCCCATATTTATTTGCGGCCGCCTCCTCCGAAGCGGGCGCAAACAGCGACCAGAAAACGGGGCCGTCCTGCTGCCATAGTGGGGCGCTTTAAAGCGGAAGGTGCGGCCGGCCGCTTTTTCGGCGGCCACCTGCCCGCACCTCCTTCCCCGGCCTCCTCCACCCCCCCCCCGCGGCATTGCCGGCTGGTTTCCGTGGAGCCCGGCACTTCTCCGTTGTGCCGGGCTCTTTTGCCGGCACTCGCGATCGGGGCTCCGGCCGTTGCAGGCACCTCCCCCTTAAGAGAAGGAGGAGGCCTGCAGTACCGCAGCCTGCCGCACCGCATCGGGTGGCGCTGCGGCAACTAGCGCGCCGATATTCAGTTGCAGTGCCCCAAACGGAGGCGGGCACACCCTGGTATAGCGCCCGCTTCCGAATTGGGGTGCAGAAGACGAATATACAGCGTGCGCTAATGCCTCCCCGCCCAGCGCTAACTTTTGGGCACGAGCGAGCTGCCCGCGCCCAAGTGAATTTCTAGGCCATGGTGTTGCTCTGGCCTTAGTGTGTTTTTCTGGTATAATTTTTCAAAGTGGTTTTCCCATGTGTCTCCATTTTGAATGGCCAATTCGTCGTGTTGTTTTTTGTGTAATGTATTCCAGTTGTCCCAGAAACAGTTGGAATCAATGGATTCCTCAATGGAGCTGAGTGTATTCTTAATATATTGCTCTTTTTTGGTTCTGAGTGTGTTTCTGTATTGTGTTAGTGTCTGACAATAAGTAAGGCGTAATTCATCGTTTTCTGGATGTCTGTGTTTTTGGTTTGATATTTTTCTAAGTTTTTTCCTCATGTTATGGCAATCTGGGTCAAACCATTTTTCATAGTTTTTTGCTTTGGGTTGCTTGCCCCATTCACACAGGTCCCAGATCCCCTGTAGAGGGCGCCGTGCTGTTTTTGATTTCTAATTACCACAAGTTCCAGTGCAAAAGCTCATAGAAAGCCTGTGAGCAGCTGTAAACGTAATGAGCGGCTGGTACTGTTCGTTTGCCGCTGACTGCAAAATCCGGGCCATTCTTTCTAGATTTTTCTGTTTTGCTGATAATCTTACAAAATGTTTCCTCTGTACCTTTTAAGCTTACTGTGGCCATTTTCAGTTGTGTTTATTACGTTCTTGGGTCTTACTCATATATTTTCCAACATTCAGGACCACTCTTGTAGCTGAGCTCTCACTGTGTCATGTTTGGAGGTTTGTTAACAATTTAACCTAGGAGGAATTTAGCATTATTTATATCAAGATGTTGCTATTAAATTAAATTTAGCTCAACATTCAGCTTCCAGGAATGCAGATTCCAATTCAGACAAAACGTCTATCCTGAATAGCGCTGCTTGCATGCCACATCAGCTTTTTAAAAATTTGTTTATGGGATGTGGGCGTCACTGGCAAGGCCAGCATTTATTGCGCATCCCTAATTGCCCTAGAGAAGGTGGTGGTGAGCCTCCTTCTTGAACCGCTGCAGTCGGTGTGGTGATGGTACTCCCACAGTGCTGTTAGGGAGGGAGTTGCAGGATTTTGACCCAGTGACGATGAAGGATTGAGACAGCAGAAGCTTTTTAAAGGTATTCCAGTGAACATTCACACACAAGGGGATAGATTTTGATTACTGGGCGGCCACCCATTCTGGCAGCAAAGGGACCCCTGTTATTTTGAGGCTCCGGCCTCATTTAAATTTACCAGGCAAGCTGCAGGGTGCCAACCAGGCATCCCGACACAGCTTGTCAGATTGAAGACTGGAGATCCGGCCGGGATGGCGGCCAGCAAGGTAAAGTGCGCAGTGGGGGAGGTTACGATCGCGGAGGGTAGGGGTCCCGGGGTGAGGAGCCCACAAAATTTATTCAACACTTAACCTTTAGAGGACCTCATCTCTATCATTTCCCCATGGAACTGATTGGAGCCTGCAGGCAATCGGGGTTCTATTTACTATTTATAGGACCCTGATTTCCATCTTAATAGGGGCTTATCGCCGGAATCAGGCAGGCGCTTTGGACACACAGTGGCCGTCCCTTTATAAAATGGAACTGGCCAGGACCCCATTTTGAGACCGTTGGTGCCCCGTTCACACGAGACAAAGCCACTCAAAATCGACCCAATATGTTCATTCATTCATGTTCGAACTCAGCAAAGGTTGTCTATCTGGAGCCCAAACCGAGAAGTGTGCTTTGTCAGTAGCTTGAATGGGCACAGAGACCTGGGGGATATTCAGACTTTCTATCCAGCCAAGAAAGGGCACAGATACTGTCTGCAGAGATCTGCTAAGAAAGTCAGGCATAGGAACTGACAGCTCGCTGCTTAAGTTTAGCACTGACTAGTTTCAGAGAGTTTGCTGGTCAGAAAAGAGTATTTATTCTGCAGTCATTGATAATGTGGTGCGATTTGTTACAAGATGGATTAAAATTCACTGTAAACATTATTCTGTTCATTTACATAGTATATGCCAAATAAATCAGCTTGTTGGTTTATAATTGGCTTTGTCTCACTGGCGTGTTCATCAGCTTGCCTTCTGGAAGATAGAAACATGTATATGGGGTCAAATGCGAGACTATGATAGTTCACAATATAAGGTTTCATTTATCAATAGTTAAAGTGAAGAGCCTCCGTCTCCTGCCTTTCCATCTCTGGCACTCTGCGTGGGCTCTGTGTCCTTGACATGCTGCTCAGCCTCTGGGTAATTGGTGTGTTACAACCCCGAGGTCATGCTGTTGTATGCCTAGATATTGGGCGGTAAAAAGGAACTGCAAATTGTAGAGGACGTGGGGCCTGCTTACAGTGATACAAACCCGAGAGACTATCAAGTGCAGACCTTCAATTTGTTCATCTTCATTGCTTTCTGTTTCCCTTCTCGTGTTTGATCAGGACTCTCATCTTTTGTTTCTTAACTTGTCCGATTACCATCTCCTTTTGCCTTGCACCATCATCCCTTTTGTCTCTTAATCTCTCCTGCCTTCCACCCTATCACAGACCTTCCCTTTTGTTCTTTCCTCCCCTCCCCCCTCTCCCTGCCCCTACACTTGCTTAAAAACCTGTTCCATCTCCAACTTTTTCCAGTTCTGATGAAGGGCCATCGCCCTGAAACGTTAACTCTGTTTCTCTCTCTACAGATGCTGCCTGACCTGCTGAGTATTTCCAGCATTTTCTGTTTTTATTTCTGAAATTTGTGATAGTCCCTGTGAACCAAAGTGTGATGTTATGCAGATAGGGCTGGATTTTCATTGAGGAGTCGGGTAGGAGGCGGGACTACAACTTTCGGGGTTGTAGTCCCGCCTCCATCGAGTTCTAGCCAACCCACGCAATTTTGACTTGATTGACCTTGTTGAGCCCGCCCAGCGGGCTCAGCAGGCCAATTAAGGGCCACCCAGCAACAGGTGACGTTACAGATTGATATTTCATCTGTCAAGACCTTTTGACAGATGAAATATCAGCCTTTCACAGCTGTTTGAAGCTGTCAAACACTGACCATCTGTATTCTAAGTTAATTCCTTCCTCTCAGGATGATTTAGAGATCTCCCCAGAACAGAAAGCTGAATGCTGCAATTTTTGACAGCTCGCAGCCATTCTGCTTTCTGTGCCGGTGAGATGAGGGACTCCCGAGACCTGAAGGAAGGAAGGCTGTAAAGGTAAGTAAAGGTATATAAAACTTCTTTAAACACTTTACACACACCAAACACACTTACCTTTGCACTCATGCACCCATCACTCACCTGAACACCGGACATCTCGACCCCTTCATCCCCACGGTCCGCCTCCTCTAACTTGGCGTGGTTTGGAGCCGTCGGGAATCCCACACTTCAACATTAAAAATAGGGATTAGGCTAAAAACTGCCTGTTAATTGGCACTAATCCCCTTCCTGCCTCCTCTGAAACTGGCATGGAGGCGGGTTGAGGGCGGGATGGGTTTGTGCCCCCCGATTTCGGGATTTTAACCCCCCACACGCCTCTAATCCCGCCTCTACGGCCCAATGAAAATCCTGCCCATAATGTCCAGTATTATAGCACTGCCCTTGTGGCTCTATTTAATCACAAGCTCCCTTGTGATTTCCTAGACTTCAGAGGTTTCAGCTAGAAACTACAGAACAGATTTATTAAAAGAAGTAGATAAGCAGTACCTGTAGTAGTAGACAATACAATACGTTTACCCGCACCTCCTCGATACCGAAGCAAAAAATGGTGAGACCTTTGCTTATTCTCTCACTAATAGGAACATAAGAAAGTATAGGACTGAAAATTCTGCAGTCCAGCTGGTCAGGCTCAAAAATGAATACCCCTCATTAATTGACCTGGATCAGCAAAGCTGTAGAGCAAAACATCAAGGAGGGCTGAGTAGCAAGCATTGAAGAAATGGGTTTTCCAGTGTTAACAAATAAACATCATATGAATGAACACCACCTCAAATTTGTTTTTTTTATTCAGTCAGCCAATTATTTAATTTGAAACTGTCAACCATTGTGCCTTGTTGCATTTATCCAAGATGATTCTGGAGGACAAAGGAAAGGCTTCTTTGGCCTTTAAATCTCCCAGTAGAACAAAGTCTTTGTCTAAAATTAGCAAAGCATCATTTAAATCAAGCAGCTTTATCACTTCTATCAATTGTTGTAGCTATTTTCAGACATGAATTTAGGTTGTGTTTGTTCCTTTGTTATGTGTATATACAGCATCATTTGGATCTACGCCCATTCTAAAAGTGAACGTGAACTTACTAACCTGGTAGCTAAAGACTTTTCCAGTAACTAAACATTTCAAAGAATCTTGTGTGACGCAGCTTGTTTTAAGCTTTAGTAACTGGAAGCTTGATATGGTCTTTGCCCTTGATATTAGATGTGGAAAACAACAAACAAAGCCACATGGCCACTTTTACTGTAACCTTGGACTGAGAGCCAACAGTACTATATTAGCATTAGTCTTATCTTGCTGCTCACCAACTTGAGCGAGCCCCTGGCTTAATAGTAGCATTCTTCCCTCTGAATCAGAAGCTGTAGGGTTCAAAACACGCTCAAGACAGTTCCGGTGAGTGGAGATCGGAGCTCCAGCTTTGACGTCTAGGTTGACATCTAGCAGGGATACTCACATCTGGATGGTGTGGGTGGACCCTTCATTCTATGGGCTGTGGGATCTCACAAAATCCTCCTTCTGTATAGGACCTAGCACCCTATTGGCTGGTATAAAGATGGTTACGGCCATGGAAGAAGTTTCATGTTGTGGCCTATCAGACTGTTCATCGGCTGCGAATCCTGTCATTACTTCACACTGCTCTCCAAAGGAAGAGTAAGATACGATACTACAACTCACCAACTTATTAAGCTTAATATACATATTAGTGATCCAGAAATACAGTTATAGCCGTGATCTACAGAGCCGATTGATTCATTAGTCATTTTTAATTACTCTTCAGCTATTGAAAGCCGTAACTCTTTAAAGGGCTAAACCAAATTAAATTACCCATTGAAATCGCCATTCGACATCACTTTAGATTGGGTTGTTCCATTCCCTCAGTACCCAGAACCTCTTTGGCAGCCATGCCTTTGGCCAGCTCCTTTAACTCTTCTCCCTAGTTCTGCTTGGGTCTGCCTCCTGCCTTATGAAGCACCTTGGGATATTTTGTTACGTTAAAGAGGCCATGTAAGTGCATATTGTTCATGTTCATTTTGAAGTCACCTTTGATGCCGCCTATGTTTTGTTCTGTTTAATCTTCAATAATATCTCTCCACCATATGGTATTCTTCTTTGACAAAACTGAGGGCTTTACTGTATTACCCTTCTCTGGGAGGTCTCACTGTGGCCTCTTCCAAAAATATCCATTCATTGTTTTGTGTGCGTTTTATAGATAAGCTACACTGGAACAATGAATGTTTGTTTGTGGTTTCATTTTTGTTCTGATAATGTTTTGTCAAGAAGTACAAAAATTGACTTAGCATGTTCTAAGAGAAGAATCTGAAATTTAAATCATTTTAAAGCTGGCAGACAGTTCAGGGACAGTAAGTGGTCTCCTAACGTTACAGTGTTACTGGCATTCAGATGTTGGTGAGAGGAAAACTGATTTTTCTCTGGGCATACATAGACTGAAGTATAACCAGTCTATTAATCTTATGCACTCTCAACATGTACGAGTCTCAGACTTTTAGTCTTAGTCCCCATACCGATTGCTGCTCCTCCAATGCCCTTGTCCTTGTCACCATCAAAGGTACCTCCCTCTTCCAATGCATCGATTTCAAAATCTTGGTCCTCATCCACAGCCTGGCCCCTCCCTACCTCTGCAACCTCCTTCAGTCCTATGTTCCTGCATACGCCATCCAGTCTTTTGACTCTGGCCTCCTTTGCATCCCCTCCCTCTCGCTGCTCCACCTTAAACTGCAAAGGTTTTAGCCATCCCGACATCACACTCTGAAATACCGCCATAAATTCCCTTTTTTGACTAAAGAATATTTCCGTTTTCTTTGAAGGGACTTAATGGCATTGGTAGAACATCCATGTTCTAGTGTGTATCACAGGTGCATTTGCCTTTGCCACAAAACAGTGATCTTCCCAGTTTATAATTGTTATCTGTATTTTGTAATGCATTCTCAATTGTTATAGCAACTGCATTTCTTTTACATTATGTGCACCTGAGAGATCACGCAAATCAATAGGCAGAAAAATGGAGGGAGGTTCTGAATAACATTTATTAAGCATTTATTTAATCAGAATCTTTAGTAACACTAATTATTGGTGCATAGATATTTGGTAAAGAAGGAACAATGCAAATTAATTTAATCTTTTCATAAGTTTTATAGTTCTTGGCCCTCACTATAAAATCTGCTCTCTACACAAATGGGACAGTGCCATTTGATAGTCCAGGTAAAGAGCTGTACACCCCTCCCCCATCCCCCGCGCCCAAAATGTACTTACTTATATAACAGCGTGATATGAGGGGAACAAATTCACTTGCTACTTATCTTCTTGTAATAGATAACAAAATAATTTTGTTTCCCAGGAACCAATTAAAAACCATTTACTTCATTGTCTCTGAGTGGAATCTCATACAAGCTTCTTTCCAAATTATTTCAGTGAAGGTGTACGAGGCTCCTGCACTCCCACACTGCAAAACTCCCCCAACCATACCCCCCGGCATGTTGGAAGGAGGGAGGGAGGAAGTGTAACAGCAGTCCAGTATGTTGTTATTGGTTGTTCAGGACTAACTCCACAGCCACACCATAGATGAACGTGTAGCGAAAAGGTTCTAGGTGTAGCAAAGTTGTAAACTTGCTTATGAAGAATATGTTGATGTTCTTGCACCAAGTGCACAGAGGAAATCTCTCATGGGTTTTACTTAAAGGAGAGTAATATTGTGCAGCTTTGATGGACACATAATTGACAACAAATAAAACCTCCTTAGGCTTTTGTCTACAGTGAGTCAAGGAAGGGATCTGGTCTTGTCATTTTCATTTTTTTTTTGCTGGGGCTAAGAAAGTAATCTGAATAAAAATGACAATGAAAAGAGAAAGACTGGAGGAAGCAAGATGCAGTCCAGTGAATGTGATTTTTCTCCATATGCTTTGATGCCTATGGTTGTGCAGCAGATTTATATGGTGTGACAGTCAAAACATGCTGTGATTTTATTAGTTAATGTAACCAATCATATTCGGTCACAGAATTAAAAAGTGCCATCTTTAGGGTTCTGCAAGCTTCAGTATTACAGGATGGGAGAATCCAAAATCAAAATGATTAGCTCACAATGTCATGGGACTGGCTGCTGTTATACTTTCTCCTTCCCTCCTTCCATTACTTTCTCCTTTCCTGCTTTCCCTCCTTTTCTTGTGGCTTTCTGAGAGAATTAAATTCCTCCTGTTAGTAATGTTACCCAAAAAGGTCAGCATGTGTACATAACAGGGAATGCTGAAATGTTGCACTCGGGCTCAGTTTTTGGAAAAATTAGCAACTGGAGGTTTCTTGGCGGGTGGTTCTCGCCCCTCATTTTCTTCTTCCTTTTTACCGCCTTTCCAATTGCATCCATTCCTTTATTACTCAGACTGAACAGAGTTTTTAAAAAAAAAAAACAAATAGCTATGAATTCCATACTTAAATATTTGATGGCTTGGGAAAGGGGGAAATGTGGTGGTACTTTTAAATGGTGTTGAGGATTGTTTGATATAGGGCTGTTTGCCATGCAAAAAGAGTCAATGGAGGGACTGACTTGTATCTCCACCTACTCTAGTGCAATAGTGGGACAAATCTGATAAAATCACGCAATGCTATAGGTCATGTTTCATCCTGTTCTGATCTGATTCCATCAGGATTTTCAATTTACATTCAGTGTAAACTAGAACAGAATGCCAAGCAAGGATAATGAAGGAGCAGCAATGCTAAAGGTGTATTAAAACATTTTATAGAAAGAAAGAACTTGCATTTGTATAGCACGTCTCATGACCTCAGAACATCGTTGCAGCCAATGAAGTGCTTTTGAAGTGTAGTCACTGCTGTAATGTAGCAACAAACAGCAGCCAATTTGTGCACAGCAAGGTCCCACAAACAGCAATGAGCTGTTTTAGTGATGTTGTTGAGACTAGATTATTCTTGAGAGCACAATCCCAGACAAAATTAATTGTCACTTGGAAGATCATAGGTTCCAACATGGATTTGTTAAAGGCAAATCATGTATGACAAACTTGATTGTGTACATCGATCAGATAACAGAGAGGGTTGATGAGGGTAGTGCAGTTGATGTTGTGTATATTGACTTTCAGAAGGTGTTTGATAAAGTGCCACATAATAGACTTCTTAGCAGAATCGAAGCCCATAAGCTTAAAGTGACAGTGGCAGTGTGGATACGAAATTGGCTATGAGACAGAAAGCAGAGAGCAGCAGTGAACGGTTGCTTGTCAAACTAGAGGGAGCTACACAGTGATGTTGGTATACAGTGGGTCGGTATTGGGACCACTGCTCTTTTTGATATACATTAATGACCTGGACTTGGGTATGCAGAGAATAATTTCAAAGTTTGCAGATGACACAAAACTTGGAAATGTAGTTAATAAGGAGGAGGATAGTAGCAGACTTCAGGAGGACATAGACAGACTGGTGAAATAGGCAGACACATGGCAGATGAAATTTAATGCAGAAGTGTGTGAATTTTGGACGGAAGAATGAGGAGTGGTAATGACGTAAGAAAACTACTGGGCACTTGGTCTGAGTATTAAGCAAGGCTTTAATCAACTGTTTTTCAACATGGAGATCTAGTTGTGTCCTTCACTAGTTCCTGTTAAAGAATGTCCTGAGCAAGCTGGGCCCATGCCCGAGTATTTATACTCTCCCTGGACAACGCCACCAGCAGGCCGCCCAGTATTATTTCATAAGTCATTTCCACATGAATGACAAGATTCATGTCAGGTAATATAAACTAAATGGTACAATTTTAAAATGGGTGCAGAAACAGAGAGACCTGGAGGTCACATACACAAATCTTTGAAGATGGCAGGGCAGGTCGATAAGGCTGTTATAAAAGCATATGGGCCCTGGGCTTTATAAATAGAGGCATAGAGTATAAAAGCAAAAAAGTGATAATAAACTTTTATAGATCACTGGTTAGGCCTCAGCTGGAGTATTGTGTCCACAGGATGTTAAGGCATTGGAGAGGGTGCAGAGGAGATTTACTAGAATTATACCAGGGATGAGGGACTTCAGTTAGGTGGGAAGACTAGCGAAACTGGGCTTGTTCTCCTTAGAGCAGAGAACGTTAAGGGGAGATTTATTAGAGATGTTCAAAATTATGAGGGGTTTTAATGGAGTAGATAGGGAGAAACTGTTTCCACTGGCAGGAGAATCGATAACCAAAGGAAACAGATTTCAAATCATTGGCAAAAGAAGCATTGGGGAGATGAGGGCAATTTATTTTACGCAACGAGTTGTTATGATCTGGAATGCACTGCCTGAAAAAGTGGTGGAAGCAGATTCAATGTTAACTTTCAAAAAGGAATTGGATATATACTTGAAAAGGAAAATTTTGAAGGGCTATGGGGAAACAGCAGGTGAGTGGGACTAATTGGATAGCTCTTCTGATAAGCCATCACAAGCAGGATGGGCTGAATGGCCTCCTCTGTGCTGTAAGATTCTATGATTCTATAATCTAACTATCATATTGCACATACATACAGTGGGATAATGCAAAATGTGTTAATAGTGCAATTCAGATTTTCTCAGTTACTAAACAGTAATGACTTTTCATTTTAGGTGCGAGTATTCACCTTTTCGGTTGGTCAACATAACTATGATAAAGGACCATTACAGTGGATGGCCTGCACCAATAAAGGTATGTGATGACTAGCCCTTTAGGGTCACACTGTAACGATAATATATTTAGAGAACAGTTGTCCATTTTTAATTGTTCCACCTCCACACTTTCAATTTACAACAAATGGTTCTGAATACATTATTACATATTTTATTTTTATATTTCAGGCTACTTTTTTGAAATTCCCTCCATTGGAGCGATACGTATTAACACACAGGTAATAATATTACAGATGAATTTACTCGGCTGAGCTTAGCAATTT
Source organism: Somniosus microcephalus (assembly GCF_052327205.1). Taxonomy (NCBI): domain Eukaryota; kingdom Metazoa; phylum Chordata; class Chondrichthyes; order Squaliformes; family Somniosidae; genus Somniosus; species Somniosus microcephalus. Next base: position 54,102,072 of record NC_141003.1, read on the forward strand.
GCCAAGTATCCTTGTGCATGCTGTGGATTTAAAAAAATCTTGAAACAAAATTGGATAATGAATAATTAGTAGGTTATTATTTGGACATTTGAAATAGTTTCTGTGGTAAAGTTCTCATAACATTCCATTTGCTTTAAGATATTGAACTGCACTGAAAGCTGTTCTTAATGTCAATAGTTTGTCTTTATTTTTTTTTATCCCTGTTGACATGAGACTAGTACTTTTTAAGAGATTTTGAGTCATCATAGATATGTCCCGGCTCAGATCCTTCTATCTTTGTTATTTATAAAGAAAGACATTGTTTCAAAATTCAGACTACAGTGAATGTACTGGAGTTCAGGCACAATGAGTTGGAATACATTGCCCTTTCACCTCTGTGACCTGAGCTTCAATCCAGCCAAATTGCTCTGACATCTCCAAGGATTCTAAATGAAAGTGTTTGGTAAATCTAACCGAGTTCCTAGGGGCACAAGCCCACAGCTCAATGTTGTGCAAAATTCAGCATTAATTAGCATCCTTTTAGAGAGGTCACCAAGAGGGCTGGCTTGGGGAAAAAAACATTTGAACAGAGGGTTGTGATACTTTGGGGTAGAATAAAGGGACTTTCATTTCAATCTATGCTAGACATGGGAGATATTGATGGCAGTGGGTCAATAAATGGGGAAATATGCTTCACACCAAGAAGTAATATCCCTCAAATCTGCATACATACCTTTCTATGTAAACATTTTGAGACATCTCTGTGGTACTTTAGGGGTTTCACTAACACACATGCACATTTATGTTTCATAATTTTTTTTTAAAGTGCACAAAAACGGGAGAATTTAGCCTCTAACTGACCTGCGGGAGGCATGCAGATAGATCTTGTGGCATTAAAGATTAAACATAGCTGCATCATAGCAGCAGGATAATATATTGTGTGATACGTAGAACATGCTCCTGCTCTTATAACACATTGCTCATAGCAAGTCAGAGGACGCAATGCTATAGGAGATCTGCTGCATCTTGTGTCTAGTGTGTGCTAGTCTCACTTGTGTCACACTTCTGCTGTTGTAGTTAATCTGAGCAATCTTCTTAAAACAATATTAAAAAAGGAAAGAAAACTAGCCATTTTCTGCGAGTTATTCAACTTTGATAAGCTTGGCTGTCAGCACGAGCTCCATTTTAATAGTTGGACATTACAATTGTGCTTCAGATCCCAAACAACCCTAGATCAACATCATAAAGAACAGCTAATTATAACGTATGTAATTTTAAACTATATTAAAGCAGTATGTTTAGTGCATACAGTTACCACACTCCAGATAACACACTTTATTAAAGATGCAAGATACTGTAATCTTAAAATGTTAGTACCACCCACCACACATCCTGGATGGCCTGCCGGCACTTTCCGCCGGTCGATGGCCCCTAGTGGATCGTGTGAATCACCATGAGCAACTACATAGGAGGTCCACTAGCATATAATATTCTGCAGTCTCTCTGTAAGGAAATTACGTTAGTACTTCTGGTAAACCAACCCATTATGGTAGAAACCGACACGCTCTGTTGAGTATTTTTTCTCTGAAATCTTCAATATCTATAAAGTCCGAAACTAGGGTCCCAAACCTGAACAAAGCAAACTATGTAGGTATGAGAGGCGAGTTGGCTAAGGTAGGTTGGGAAACTTGATTAAAAGATATGACAGTAGAAAAGCAATGGCAAACATTTAAAGAAATAATTCATAATTCGCAACAAATATACATTCCCTTAAAGAATAAAAACACCACAGGAAAAATGGTCCAACCGTGGCTAACAAAAGGAAAGAAAGCCTTTCACGACCACCGGATGTCTCAAAGTGCTTTACAGCCAATGAGAGAAATTAAAGATAGTATTAGATTAAAGGAAGAGGCTTATAATGTTGCCAAAAAGAGTAGTAAGCCGAAGGATTTTAGAATTCAGCAAAGGAGGATGAAGAAATTAATAAAGAAAGGGAAAATAGAATATGAGAGGAAACTAGTGAGAGACATAAAAACTTCTATAGGTATGTAAAAAGGAAAAGATTAGCGAAAGTACAGGCTGAGACAGGAGAAATTATAATGGGGAATACGGAAATGGCAGAAAAATTAAACAAATACTTTGGGCTGGATTTTACCAGCCTTGAGGAGGCGGGTTTGGAGACGGGATTACTGGCAAAATCAAAAAATATGGGAGCAGGTCCCGAAACCGCTCCCAACCCACCTCCAAACAATCTTTCCAGGAGTCGGGTCCCCGATTTGTGCAGGGACCCGACTCCTAGTGGCGGGAAGAGGATTATAGTCACTTAACTGCCTTTTAACAGGTAGTTAACAGGCAGTTAAGAGGCTTTATCCCATTTTGAGACTTCTGCTGCGGGCTTCCCGATGTCTGGGAACCCCGCATGGGTAAGTGAGAGGTGCTGTTGGTCTGTTGTAATGCTTGTGTATAGATGACAGCTGCAGAAGTGGTGTGAAGGATCCAATGGGACACTGGTGAGTATCAGAGTTAAGGAGATGTTGGGAAAGTCATTTTTAATGTGTTTAGATTTTTCTGTAGGTGACGAGCTTTGAAGTGTTTGTGTGGCCTCACCTCATTGGGAGAAGTGACAGATTGCTTCTGTACCCTCACCTGCAGCTGCCATCTGTTTTATCCTAAGGAGAGAGTCATTGGAGAGCCTGGGTGCAAGGGCTCACCTTTATACAGTGATTGTCAGTGTTTGACAGCACCTCAATGCTGTCAAACACTGACAGATCATCTGTCAAAAATAAAAGGCACACGTCCCTTCAAGAAAACTGGCAGATGAAGCGTCATCAACTGACGTCATCTGACACCAGCTTTCCCTTAATTGGCCGGTCAAGGCCAATCAGGGGAAACTAGCATCTGTGTGTCGGATGTCGCTGGGGGCGGGACTAGAACCCGGAAGGCAGCAGTCCCACCCCCAACTCGTCTCGGCAGGTAAAATCCAGCCCTTTGTGTCTGTCTTCACAGAAGTAGACGCAAAAAACCTCCTGGAAATAGTGAAGAACCAAGGGACTGGCGAGATGAGGAACTGAAAGAAATTAGTATTGGTAAAAAAATAGTACTGGAGAAATTACTGGGACTGAAAGCCGATAAATCCCTGGACCTGATGGCTTACATCCTAAGGTTTTGAAAGAGGTGGCTATAGAGATAGTGAATGCATTTGGTTGTCATTTTCCAAAATTCCATAGATTTTAGAATGGTTCCCGCGGATTGGAAGGTAGCAAATGTAATCCCACTATTTAAGAAAGGAGGGAGAGAGAAAATGGGGAACTACAGACCAGTTAGCCTGTCATCAATAATAGGGAAAATGCTAGAATCTATTATTTAAGACGTGGTAACAAGGCACTTAGAAAATAATAATATGATTGGACAGAGTCAACACAGATTTATGAAAGGGAGATAGTGTTTGACAAATCTGTTAGTTTTTTGAGGTTGTAACTAGCAGAATAGATAAGGGGGAACCAGTGGATGTGTTGTATTTGGATTTTCAGAAGGCATTCGATAAGGTGCCACACAAGAGGTTATTAAACAAAATTAGGGCTCATGGGATTGGGGGTAATATACTAGCATGGATTGAGGATTGGTTAACGGACAGAAAACAAAGAGTAGGAATAAACGGGTCATTTTCGGGTTGGCAGGCTGTAACTAGTGGGGTACCGCAAAGATCAGTGCTTGGGCCTCAGCTATTCACAATTTATATCAATGATTTGGATGAGGGGACCAATTGTAATATATCCAAGTTTGCTGATGATACAAATCTGGATGGGAATGTAAGTTGTGAGGAGGATGCAAAAAGGGATATAGACAGGCTAAGTGAGTGGGCAAGAGCATGGCAAATGGAATATAGCGTAGAAAAATGTGAAGTTATCCACTTTGGTAGGAAAAATAGAAAAGCAGAATATTTTTTAAATGGTGAGAGATTGGGAAATGTTGGTGTTCAGAGGGACCTGGGTGTCCTTGTACACGCATCACTGAAAGTTAATATGCAGGTACAGCGAGCAATTAGCAAAGCAAATGGTATGTTGGCCTTTATTACAAGAGGATTTGAGCATAAGAGTAAAGACATCTTACTGCAATTATATCGGGCCCTGGTGAGACCACACCTGGAGTATTATGTACAATTTTGGTCTCCTTACCTAAGGGAGGATATATTTGCCATAGAGGGAGTGCACCGAAGGTTCACCAGACTGATTCCTGGGATGGGGGGATTGTCCTATGAGGAGAGATTGAGTAGATGAGGCCTATATTCCCTAGAGTTTAGAAGAATGAGAGGTGATCTCACTGAAACATACAAAACTCTTATAGGGCTTGACAAGGGAGATGCAGGGAGGATGTTTCCCCTGGCTGGGGAGTCTAGAACCAGGGGTCACAGTCTCAGAGTAAGGGGTCGGCCATTTAGAATTGAGATGAGGAGAAATGTCTTCACTCAGGGTGGTGAATCTTTGGAATTCTCTACCTCAGAGGGCTGTGGAGGCTCAGTCGTTGAGTATATTCAAGACAGAGATCGATAGATTTTTGGATATTAAGGGAATTGAGGGATATGGGGATAGTGCAGGAAAGTGGAGTTGAGGTAGAAGATCAGCCATGATCTTACTGAATGGCCTAGTCCTGCTCCTATTCCTTATGTTCTTACTTTGTACTATGCCTTATAAGAACATAAGAATTGTTTTCTGTGATTACCATTGTTGAAAGCTTTGACTGCTGGTGTTTCTGTGATCCGTTATTCTGTTTATTTTTATAGGAATATTTGGATGTACTCGGGAGACCAATGGTTTTAGCTGGCACAAAGGAAAAACAAGTTCAGTGGACCAATGTGTACCTGGATGCATTGGTATGATATGAACAATTTATACTTGTCACTGCTAGCATTTGCATTGAGTGCAGTTAAGAATAGACGTAGCAAAGCTGGTAATGAGTGATTGTTACTGGAAAAAACTCCCATTCTTTGTAACATAATGCTTTTGAATTAGCAGGAACGTGAGCAGTTATTAATAACTCTTGACAGATGCAATCAAATTGTTTTCCTGCTTGAATTAAACAGTATGTGATGCCGATGAGCACATGAAAACTGAATCATTTTGAATCGGATGCATCAGTCCTCACCTACGCTGTGGACCGTTTATTCTAAGCAGAAAAAGGCTGTCACGGCAACTGAATAGCTCTAATTAGGGAAGCCCAGTGTAGTAATGGGGATGAAAAACAAAAAACAAGCTTAATAAAAAGTAAAGTAAGTGACAGGATTGAGTTCAATTTAATTTTACTCCTTGTAATCCAGGTAGACTATCCTTTATCTGCACTTCTGAAAACCGAAAACCTCTGAAAACCGAAAGTTTTTTTGTGGAGCGTAAGTCGTGCGCACGACATAACCCGAGTGGCGCCAAACATGACCCGACGCGGCCGATGCTTTTCTGACCTGATTTGCGGGCCAGCTTAGTGTAGGAGTCAGCCGATATCCAGCTTTCCCACAACTGGCGGCGGCAGCCGAGCCCCAGACCCCCGCTAAGTCATGGAATTCAGATACAGAGCAGGGGGAGCTGTAAACAGACTGGGAGCGGCAGCACAGAGAAGCAGGAAGGGGAATGAGACACGGAGCAGGGGGAGCTGTAAACAGACTGTAAGCGGCAGCACAGAGAAGCAGGAAGGGGAATGAGACACGGAACAGTCGCAAGAGGTAGCCTGAACTTCTAAAATTTATATTAAATACAAATACTAATTACCAAATTAATTTAATGTTCAGAGTTTCCCAGTCTGAAACAATACCTTCTGAAATCCGAACATTTCCGAAAACCGAAACCCAGCTGGTCCCAAAGTTTTCAGATAAGGGATAGTCGACCTGTACATTGTTTAACTCTTACAGATTTGCAGTTTTGGGTAAAAATTGCATTGTGATATTTTGCCCCACACAGAATGTTTTCGAAATTGTTCTGAGCAAATACTTTCAAAGATGCACTTCTGGCAATTAAAGTATTAATGAGTTACTTTGAACCAAAAATATGATCCTGAGGAAGCTCAGGTATTACTGTGTTTATTTTCATCATGTAAAGCTGGTGTTTCATGGAGACAAGAGCGTACAGAATTAACATGGGATGTTTGACAGGAATGGCAGTGATGCATGTTCATCACACAAAGGAGGCACACAAACAGTGACACAAATGTGGATGAGTCCTGCCTCTCTCATTTTATAAGCAGAACAACACAACTTGCACTTAGATAACACATGTAACTTAGAAAAAGATCCCAAAGTATTTCACAGTATTCTGATTGGAGAGCAGGTTTATTTGCTTGATCATTAGTTACGTCTTTGTTTTTGAACACCAATTTGATTTCTGTTTGAATATTGAAATCTACATCCAGGACCAAGAATGTTGCTGATTTTCACTGAGCTCAGTAAAATCAGTCAGAGGTGGATCCATTCGCCATACCCTCTAAATAGCTCTTGCGTGCTGGGAGACCCAATGTGACAGGGCTTGATGTGTCTACTATAGCCTGACAAATGAGAGATTATTTCCCCCTCTCGGTACATCTCGTGCGAGTATTTTAAGACTGTATTTAATTTTCTGCTCCTTACCGCTACTACCAAGTACTCGCGTCCTTTAAATTTTAAAGAAACATTGATTTAATTTGGCTGTACCAGGAGGCTCATGAAAGTTGGGTGCTGTGCTGGGAGATATGTGGTTGCAGTGGCTTCGTGTTGTGCTGTTTGATTATTTCTCTTTCACTGTAGTGAGATAACATTTTATCAAAGTGATTATTTGGAGAGTATGTTGCTCTTCAATGAGAGCAGGTCCTTCGATTTTCTCTCTCCTGGGACATACACCTCCCAGGCCACCATTCATGTTGCTTTTGGCCAGCTGCCAGCATTGTGCGAGTGTGGAGCCCCCATTCAATTTTCTCTCCCTGCTGTAGATGTGTGGCAGAGGGGAAGGCAGTTGAAGTTTGGTGTTCCGTTTAGCTCTTCCCCAGAGAAGCACTGCTGAGACTGGAGATTCATTAGGGGTCGGGGGAGTAGATCCCAAAGACATTTGCTAAGTACCGAATATAGTGCTCCAACCACTGATGCTGTTCCTTTATATACCAATGGTGCAAAGTAACAATAAGCCACCAGTAACCAGTCGGGAGTGTCGGAAGCCGCTAAACAACTGTTCAAGGGTTCACACCTGCCATCTGTGGAGTCATGCATGTTGCAGTTTGTCCCTAAATATTCAACTCAACCTCTACTCATTTGCCCTTCATGAGCTTCCTGAGTTATCCTTAGCATATGGCATCTCACACGTACATTGCCGATAAACTGGAGCTGTCTCTTAATGATATAAATACTGAGTGTAGTGCAAAAGGTTAGCCTTTAAGTTCTGCTATTTGCCCTGTGAACTTGGTTTATAATAAAGTGCTATTTATCTTATCAGGGAGCTCATTCTACATGAATCCAAAGAAAGCTTCCCCCACCTCCGCAGTTCAAAACAGTTTTGCCTTTCTCTTCTAATTAAATTGCCAAGATTGCTCCACATTTCTGCATTGTAGTATGGGATTCAAAGTACAATGACCAAATTTACTAAGCTTTAGATAACATGCTTTACTGGAAATGTCCAGGATATATTAGGAACCTTTCCTTTATCCTGTGAAGGTTCTATTTTTGTCTAATTTGATGAATCTCTTCCGGGAAACATTATCAGTACAGATGATAAATCCAAATATTAATATTGTGCATTAATAAACATGTTGAAGGATCAAAGATTTTTTTCTATAACTGTAAGAATACAGGTGATGTTTTATTCTTGTGACAGTTAATATTAATGCTATATTTTCTTTTTTTCTTAATTTTCCTACCAAAATGGATACTTAGAATTACTTGCACAGTAATTACACCTTGTGGCCTTAAAAGGATATATCAAATTACACACAATTGCACTTCAGCAGTCGATTAATACACTGTGTGTTATATGGTATAATGTTCCTATTGTTATAAAACACTATATCCTAGAACTTACTGTGATCAACACCATGGGAGATCCACTAGTATATTGAATAAATACACAATAATTTAAAAAAACTATACAAAATAATTTGTTATCTGCATAATATATTATTTAACTATATATCCTGCTCCTCCATCTTTGAACTCTCTACCCTTCAAATAGTTTCTGGACTTCACTCGCCTGCTTTGGACAGCGGTTTGTCGATGCTCCGTGCCGGCCCCGTCCTGCTTACATCGGCTTTGTCCATCCATGGGACCGCTGACTTTGACCCTGGTCTCCCGACTATTGTCTCCAACCTATTCCCTGCTACCAGGAAATATGTATCCCATTAATTACTACATTTAAACAGGCCTATGTATCCTGAGCTTTTCCCTTGTGCCCATTCGCATGCGCACTTTGGCTGCCGCTCCGGACCCGAGCCATTCAATACTTTTCCACTTTTTCCCCCTCTTTTCCTTTTCTCTATCCCTCCCTGGCCGCTCTCTCCTGTCAAACCTCCTTTCATCTCTCCTCTCTCAGATACTCTGCCCTCCCAAATCCCTACCCCAATCCTTCATTACTCTTCAACCTTCCTACACTCCTGCCACCGTCCCCGGCTTGACTCCCTCTTAGATAAGCTTTCCTCTGTGCCTCTCTTGGCATCCTACGAAGGGCCCATTGAGGCACTCGTTGCTTCCTCCTTATGAGCAGCAACCCCAACTGTCCCATCCTACTCTCTCGCCGACCTTCCCGCCCAGCGCGCCCACTGGGGGCAAATCTTGCCAATCTCCTCCCCATCCAACTCATCCCCCCCCCCCCACCCAGTGCTGACCCTGTAGATGCTGGCAGTGGGGCAGCCATCACCGACCCTCTCCGCATCTCCCTCCAGAATGTCCGTTCACTTGTGAACAAGGCCCTTGCCATCCATGAGCTCATTGTGGATGATTGCATAAACATCATGGTCCTGACGGAAACTTGGTTGAGGGGTGATGACACCTTACCCTTAAATGAAGCCTCCCCGCCTGGCTATACCTTCCACTGTGGTGGCAGTGTGGCTCTCATCACCAAATCATACCTTGGTCTGTCCCCCTACTCCTCCGGCACTTTCTCCTCCTTTGAGCATCTCACCTTATTCCACCCTTCTCACCTCTTATTTAAAATTCTCGTTCTCTATCGCCCACCCAAGTACCATAAAAATGTTATTACCGAGATATCTTCACTGCTTTCCTCCCTCAGCCTCTGCACCTAATGACTTCTCATCCTCAGTGATTTCAACCTCCATCTCAATTCATCATGTGGTCTCTTATGAATTATGAGTTCACTAGCCTCCTATCAACCCTTAATCTCTCCCTCCATGTAAACTCCCCAACCCATATTCACGGCCACCCCCTCGATCTTGCCATCTCTCGTGGCCTCGCTACTCCCATCGTGTCAATCACAGATCAGGCCATCTCTGACCACTTCCTCGTATCGCTCTCCACCCACATCCTCCTTTCCCCGACGCCAACCCTACTTCCTTCTGTGACCACCCCTGGAAAAAACTCTCTCCCAACTCTCTTACAACCGCACTTATGAAATCCCAACTGTCCAGCCTTTGGCCCTCCATTTACCATGACATTTTTGCAGCTATCGATTTGCTCAACCACACCCTCACCACCACCTTTGATGCCCTAGTCCCCATTAAAACAATTACTCACTCTCACCCTGGCCATTCCCCCTGGTACGGTCCTCATCTTCGCTCCCTTAAGTCCAAGGGATGCAGACTTGCACATGGTGGACAACTGGTTTAGCCATTCACCGCCAGATCTAGCTGGACCACATAAAGCATTATCAGGTCCTGCATTCTGGAATGCAAAAATAAACCCCAGCTTCTATTCTCCACTGCTAATCGTCTTCTTAAACCCCTCTCCCTGTCTCCTCCACCCTCACCCCCGACAACAAGTGTGATGAGCTCATGGACTTCTTTGTCTCTAAAATTGAGACCATCTGTTCAGCTGTCTCTGCCACTTCCCTTCCTTCCCCTAACCTACCAAACCAAATTTCCTCTAAGGTTCCCCCCTGCCCTAGCCCTGAACTCACATCTTTCTCCAGTTTCTCTCCGATCGCCCCTCATGACCTCTCTGTGATCATCTTGTCCATGAGACCCACTTCCTGCTCCCTCAACCCCACTCCCACTCCCTCGACCCTATTCCCACCAAACTGCTGACCACCCAACTTCCTTTTCTGGCTCCCATGTTAGCTGACATTGTTAACGGTTCTCCTCAGGTACTGTCCCCCTCTCCCTCAAATCTGCCGTCATCACCCCTCTCCTCAAAAAACCAACCCTTGATCCCTCCGTCCTTGCAAACTACCGCCCCATCTCCAACCTCCCTTTCCTCTCCAAAGTCCTTGAACGTATTGTCACCTCCCAAATCCGTGCCCATCTTTCCCGCAATTCCATGTTTGAATCCCTCCAATCAGGTTTCTGCCCTTTCCACAGTACCGAAACGGCTCTCATCAAAGTCACAAATGACATCCTTTGTGACTGTGACAAAGGTAAACTATCCCTCCTCATCCTTCTTGACTTGACTGCAGCCTTTGACATGGTTGACCACTCCATCTTCCTCCAACGTCTCGCCACCGTCGTCCAGCTGGGTGGGACAGCACTCGCCTCGTTCCATTCTTATCTATCTAATCGTAGCCAGAGAATCACCTGCAACAGCTTCTCTTCCCGCTCCCGCATTGTTACCTCTGGTATCCCCCAAGGATCTATCCTTGGCCCCTCCTAATTCTCATCTACATGTTGCCCCTTGGCGACATCATCCGAAAACACAGCATCAGTTTCCACATGTACGCTGATGACACCCAGCTTTACTTCACCACCACTTCTCTCGACCCCTCCACGGTCTCTAACTTGTCACACTGCTTGTCTGACATCCAGTAAATATTGGGAAGACTGAGCTATTGTTTTCGGTCCCCGCCACAAACTCTGTTCCCTAGCCACTGACTCCATCCCTCTCCCTAACATCTGTCTGAGGCTGAACCACACTGTTCGCAACCTTGGTGTCATACTTGACCCTGAAATGAGCTTCCAACCACATATCTGCAGCATAACTAAGACCGCCTATTTCCACCTGCATAACATCATCTCCGCCCCTGCCTCAGCTCATTCACCGCTGAAACCCTCATCCATGCCTTTGTTACCTCTAGACTTGACTATTCCAATGCACTCCTGGCTGGCCTCCCACATTCTACCCTACGTAAACTTGAGGTGATCCAAAACTCGGCTGCCCATGTCCTAACTTGCACCAAGTCCCGTTCACCCATCACCCCTATGCTCGCTGACCTACATTGACTCCTGGTTAAGCAACGCCTCGATTTCAAAATTCTCATCCTCGTTTTCAAATTCCTCTATGGCCTCGCCCCTCCCTATCTCTGTAATCTCTTTCAGCCCCACAACCCTCCCGAGATATCTGCGCTCCTCTAATTCTGCCCTCTTGGGTATCCCAGATTATAATTGCTTTTGTGAAGGCTTCCAGTATTCAGAGAATCAGAAAATATGGGAACACAGCACAGAATGAGACAGCTTTTAAAAGTAAAAAATTACATGCACAGTTTATTCTAACTCGGGGCGTGTTTTCCTCCTGTATTGTCTCGTCCTGCCTTTTTTATGGCACTTCCTTTCTCATCTTTTCTTTCCTATTTTGTATCCTATTCTTTCATCTTTTCTCTTAGTTTTCAAATCCCTCCATGGCCTCGCCCCTCCCTATCTCTGAAATCTCCTTCAGCCTCACAACCGCACCCCCCCCCCCCGAGATATCTGCGCTCCTCTAATTCTGGCCTCGAGCAACCCTGATTATAATCGCTCAACCTTTGGTGACTAGGCCCTAAGCTCTGGAATTCCCTCCCTAAACCTCTCCACCTCTCTCTCCTCCTTTAAGATGCTGATTAAAACCTACCTCTTTGACCAAGCTTTTGGTCACCTGCCCTAATTTCTCCTTATGTGGCTTGGTGTCACATTTTTTGTCTTATAATACTCCTGTGAAGCACCTTGGGACATTTTTCTACGTTAAAGGCGCTATATAAATACAGGTTGTTGTTGTTGTAGTTCTTAACTCTTCCAGCAGTTCAAAGTTTCAAACTCACCCACACTCCAGGCCCTAGTCCCCACCCCTGACCAAGTACCTATTAACTGCCAGCTTACTGCTGCTCTGAGGATATTTTTTTTAATTAAATTATGTAAACGGGAAAGGCACATATGTAAGAGATATACGGTGAGAGGCGGAGATATATGGAAGAGAGAGGAAACTGATGGTAGGAAAGCCTTGGAGAAAGAGGGTGAGCGAAAGAGTGATAACAGTCAGACAGGCAGAGATTTTGGGCTGAATTTTAATGGGGAAGGTGGGTTGGGAGCGGGGGTGGGGGTGCTCTGAGGCAGTTGGAAAACCCAGGAGAACAGGTTTCCCGCAGGGCCTGATTTGCATGGGAATCCTCTGTTTCCCATCCGCAGCCAGCCAGATGGAGAGGCTGGCTGGCTGGCTCTGGTTGAGTAGGCCTGCAGCACTAGGTCACAGAGGAGGGAGGGAGGGATCACGTGCGGGCTAGGGGATGGCCGGAGGAGCACAGGGTGGGCCGGGACCAGCACGGGGAGGTGGAGGGTCTCGCTGACGATCGGGGCCTGGTACCAGCACAGAGGTGGAGGGGTGGGGGCAGTTGCTGACGATTGGGGGCCGGGACCAGCACGCCAGGAGGGGGGCGTCAGAGAAGGATGGGGGGCCGGAGGAGCAGGGGGTGGGGAGGCCTCCTGGGGGGATAAGAGGCATCGGCGATGGTGGGGTGGACGAAATCTGAGGCCTATTGGCGGGGGGTATCCGATCATGGGGTGGGTTAGGCAGGGACCCTGGATCGAAGAGGTAAGCGTAAAGGCACTTACCTCCTGGATCCAACAGTCCTCACCTTGCATTAGCTAGCGGGTTTCACGAGGCCTGCAAAACCCGACCAGCTAAAGTTAAATTCAAAATGGAGGTTAAAACAGAGGCTTCCAGCCTCATTATAATATTTAAATAGACTTCCTGGGAGAGGGTTGGCTGCCCAGCTCCTGTCCCGCTTCTATTAAAACCGGAAGTGGACGAGTTTGGGGCGAGTTCTAGTCGGGATTCAGATTTTTAACACTTTGGTCGGAATTTTCATTACGTGGGCGGGTCTGTTGTGGGCAGTGTTCGCGGGGGGTCGCGACCCCCCTGCTGGGTCCATCCCACTGTACAAAATAAACTTCCCTTAATGGGGCCTATTAAGCCCACCCAGCACGTTACCCGGCCCAATTAGATGGAGCGGGTCTGGTGATGTCATTCAAGACGCGTTTTAAGCCGGGATTCTTAAAGGGACCATGGCCACATTAAATTTTAAGTTTAATCTAACATAGTGGGTGTTGAATCTTTACTGTACAATAATATAATAAAAGTTATATATGAGTGACAAAGAAATATTTAAATAAAATTATTAAGTAATATGACTCCATCTACAAATACGATCAAGAACATAATTAAAAAAGTACATTAATTGGGAAGTTATTGGTGCTTTATTCACATCTATAGACTTTTGTATCAGTAACTTGTACAAATAAAAGATGTGTGTGTATAGGTATAATACATAAAATTAAGCAGATTTTAAATGTAATTGTAAAGGGGTGGATTTACAATCTTATACAAGTTCAGCGGAAGTGCTGTGGAATCCCTGACAAACAGAGTAAGTGGTGCTTACAATGTGTTTCTGGGATTTCTGCAGCTCTTCCATTGAAGTTAACAATGGACAAGTGAGAGAACCTCTGCAGAAATTCACCCTAAAGTCTCAGACTGAAAAATTACATTAGTCATATTCAGGCACTGAAAGCAAATTGAACCAGTGGAATGAGTGATGAGAATAAAATTGTTAAGGTTGATGACTTGATTTAATGTGTTACTGGACAATCACAGTAGACTGTGAAGAAAACCTGACCAGAAACAACACAAACATTTATTTAAATGGTATACGTCATTTTTTATGATGCAGATCAATTCACGGCAATTACTGTTCAGTTGGAAGGCAACAGCCGAGAATGGCCAGTGAAAAATGTATTTCCCTCACCATTTACATCCCTTCAGGAATTTCTGAATTAACATTTGCCAGTAGCTTCTCAAGTAGAACAGAAACTCCATCAATCTGTTAGCTGATGTAATCAACATGTTTTTATTTTGGTTTGTTTTCCATGCTGTCAAGTAATCAGCTGGAGCAATGGCCATGTAACTCACGCCTCAGGTTGACAGATGTGGTTCCTGAGCTGTGTGAATCCCGTGGCCATGCAGGGAAATTTAAAAAGTAGGGGGGAAAAGGCTCTTAAGTGCCTGTAAAGTACCTCATAATGATTTCAATTTGGTCCCCCGCTGCTGCAGGTCGGGTCGGCCCCAGAATGACAGATGCGCCTGTGGGAAAGGCGCATGGGAGCGGGTTGACAGCGGGTTCCCGACCCACTGTCAAAAATAACAACTTTCCCACCCGACCCATCACCGAACGCACCCGCTACCACCACAGAAAATTCAGCCCTTTAACTTCCCACATGACCCCAACCTGTAAAGTCTGTGGGTTGTACAGTTAATAACGACACAGACTTCAGGAATAACAAACAAACAGGTCTTTACTATTCGAAGGCCAGGGTGAATCTGCCCAAGGAATCATGCCACAACACTTATATACCGGTGTGGTCACTGTCGGTATTACAGTATACAGAAGCCAAACAAGTAGTGCCACACCTAAAGTAGTTCTCTTAAAGGTGAACGGTTACATACAATAGTTCTCTTAAAGGTAGACGGGTACATACACTACAATCCTCCCTTTTTAGCTTATTACATACAGAGTCCCCATTAAACATAACATATCTTCAACTTCATATAAAACAATTTACAGACATAGTCTCGGTGGGAAACAGTTCACAGGTTCAGTCTCTGCGGGAACAGTTCACAGATTCAGTCTCTGATCTTGACTCGGTCCGAACAACATCTCTTTGGTGTAGATGGTTCACATTGCTAGCGTGACTCCTCCATATCCTTTTCTTGACGTAACAGCTTGAACTTTCGTCCTGCTGAACCAGCAGTGCTGACTTTTACAACAACTGGGTTGCCTTGATATTTTCCTACTTCCCAACTGATTTAACTCCTTTCGTAGGGTCCACGCATGATCTGGTAGAAGTGATAATATTTGCGATAGTTATCATCTTCTGCTTCTTCTTTTTCTTTTCTGCTTTTTGGAGACTCTCGGGGCTCCCTTATCAGCTGCCAGCTGTAGCGCCACCAACTCTCTATGTTCCTTCGACTTTAAGTGCTTCATCCTGATTTCGGCACTTTGGGAGTTTTCATCACAAACTGGGCAGACCACATCCTCGTAATATTCAGTGTCACTCAACAGGTCATGGTAATATTCGGGTTCATCCTGAGTTAGGCCAGCGAGAGGGCCTTCTACTTCCTCCTTACCCATCTGGACGTTAGCTGACTGTGGTTCCTTCCCTAGACATCTTTCTTGAAAAGACTTCTTCATGCATTCATCTTCATCCCGCTCTTCCTGGGTTTCCTGCAAATCCTTCACTAATGACCTCATTTGTGATTTCAACACTTCCCCTTCCCTCGGGGATTGATTGATCGGGCTATTCAATCCTTCTACTGGAGCAGCTGTTTCAACATTCTGTTGTTCACATAGACGCGATTCAGCGTACTTTTGGCATCCCAGTAAAGTCTGTTTTGCAACCTCAGCTATTTCCCAAACTTTTGAGAGCTCCGAACTCCTTCCCGTTGAAGATTGAAGCTCGTGTTCAGATTGTTCCCATTGCAGAGTCTTTTCCCTCAGCATATGAAGGAGTTGGCTGACCGTTAACTCTTCCACGGGAACACTGTGGATCAGAGTCTTCTCCATTTTATCCACCTTTTCCTCCAATGCTTCCACCTTCTGTTCCTCTTGTACTTTGGCTTTCAGCGCTCGGAAAAGTTGCGCCCTGATGCTCTCTAGCTCATGTTCAGGGACCATTCTTACAGTCTCTGTGTTTCTTACAGTTTCCTTTTCTTCCACTGAAAGGATTCCCAGTTGAATCTGTTCTTCAAGTTGTTGAACCTCGGACATTGCCGCCTCATATTTGTCTTGGGTTTCCTTCAATATTTTTATGAGTTCTTGGACATCTTGTCTTTCATGTTCTGCCATGTCTTTCACCTCTAATTTCTCATCTATGGATGGAACTTCTACCGATGAGTCTGTCTTGGCCTTGAGCTCATCAAGAATTTCCTGCAGCCTTTGGACTTCTTGCTCATGTTCAACCTTTAGTTGTTCATATGCTTCTACTGAAACTAGCTTTTCGGAGGTTGCCGAGTTACCCCCCTCCAGAATTGTAGCCTGGGCCTGTTCATACTGTTCTTTCAACTTCTCACACTCTGCTTGTAAGGAGTCGTAGAGAAGAACTGGAATAACATCCTGGCTTCCTGAAGATTCCTCTTCATTTGCTTCTTTCGCAATTTCCTGTTGGAGTTCAGCCAAGGCTGCTATGCTATCTGCCTCTCGAAGTCTCACTGCCATCAAATCTTCTTTATTCTTGCAGTCTATCTCAGCCATTTTCCGATTACTTTCATTTAACTGAGTGAGTAGTCCCTTATTCTGGGCTGAGAGATATTGCACCTTCTCATGTAGACCATAGCACTCCTTCTCTGCTCGACATAGCTGGTTACTGCTGATTTGGTTCTGTGTTTCAAGTTCCAACATCCTTTGCTTAGCTTCTTTCAGTTTCGCCCCTATAAGCTCCTCTTGCAACATGGCCACATTATTCACATCAGGTAAAGAAGCGTTTCTCTTTTCCATGTCCAAGATTTTTTTCTGCATATCTTTAAGTGCACACTGCGATTCAGCTTCTCTTAACCTTGCTTGCACTAGCTCCGTCTCCAATTGCAGAACAAAATCCTCAGTGTAGCGTGGTTTGCCTTTATGCTGTATCTCTAGATCATGCAAATATTCTAACTCCTGAACATCATAAGGGAGATGTGATCGGTAATTGGTCACGATGGCTCTATGGTCACTCTTTGCTTGAGCTAGCTGCCTCTGCTGTCTTTCCAGGTTCTCCCATTCGGTGTCCCAGAACTTTTCCATTGTTTTCATCTCTTGTACGAGACGGTAACTCAACTGTTCTAATTGTTGTCGTACTTTGAAATAAGTTTGAGTCCGAGTTCGGTGTTCTTCCGTCGTGGATAAGCCCTTAACTTGAACAGGCTCAGAATTCTCTGTCAAACTGGAGTTCTGCTCTGAAGCTTTATTCTTCTCGGTAGCATAAGCCTTTATGCATGTCTTCGTTTTCTCCACCATAGTCGGCAAGTTCATTTTAGCCTTGTCTTCCATATTTGAGTTGGTCTTATCGTCATCCGTTTCAGAATCTGAGCTGATAGCTTGCACCGAGTCCTCACTCATTATGGCTTTTAGATAGTGCCATTCCATGTCTATTTTCTTGATCCACTCTCGTCCTAGAAGTGGTGGTCCTCCCTCAGATAATACGTACAAGTTCATTCTTGGGTGTTCTTTACCCCTATCTCTCACCTTGAATCTTATCTTCCCCATGGGGTATACCTTATGCCCCGTGTATGTCTGCAATACGAACTTGGTATTTCTTAAGGGTATGTGAGAGAATAGCCGGTGGTAGTCCCTTCGATTTATGACTGATAGAGCTGATCCTGTGTCCAACTCCATTCTTACTTGGACTCCAGCTATTTTTAATATGACCCAGATAGTTTGTAGGTCAGCTTCCTTACTCACATTGTGAATTCTCAGACTACCCAGCTCCTGGCTGTTTGGGTCTGAGTCTGAATTCTGTTCGTCTGAACTCTTCTCAGCCACCTTGTGTACCTTGTTGTACTTTTCTTGTGGTGGCTTCCTTTGGTTGGTCTTCTTCCCTGACCGGCATACCTTAGCGATGTGACCCAGTTTGCCACATTTCCTACATTCTTGGTTCTTAAACCAGCATTGATTCTGGTCGTGTGTTGTCTTCCCACAACGATAGCATTTTGTTGTACTTGAGGTAATTTGGTCCACCCCGAGTGCCACCGCCTTTAGCTGCATTTCCGCCGTTCCTTTCGCTGCGGCTTCGTGCGATGCGGCTATAAGGACAGCCCTGTCAAGTATGAGGTCGTTCTCTTCGAGTAGTCGCTTTTGTGTCCCTTCCTTGGACAATCCGCATACGAACTTGTCTCGCAGTGCCTCTGTCAGATTCCCTCCGAACTGGCAGCATTTCGCTAGCCTACGCAGTTCGACCAAATATTCCGCGTTGCTTTCGTCTTTCCGTTGCGTTCTTGCATAGAATTTGAATTGTTCAGCCAACATCAACGGTGTGGGGTTCAAGCGGTCCTTCAGAACAGCCACAATCCCTTCGAAAGTCTGATCCGCCGGTTTAGCTGGTGCTAGTAGATGCTTCAAGAGCCCGTATGTCTTTGCGCCCATCGAGTTTAGCAATGTTATCGCTTTGTCGTCTTCCTCTATTTTGTTGGCTTCACAATAGATCTCGATGCGTTCCACGTACGTGGCCCAGTCTTCTATCTCAGAATTAAAATCGTTAATATTCCCTCGCTTAGGCATCTTCCTTTCCTTGGGAGCAGCACAAGTATTTCTTTAAATTCTTATTTATTATTTATTTATTTCTAAGATGGCGGTTTTTCCCGCGAAAATGGCGGTTTCCCGCTCTTTCCTTCTCTCCCCGCCCCTTCAATGGCGGTCTCCCGCGTCTGTCGTCTTCTCCGCCTAATGGCAGCTTCCCGCGTTTCTTCCCTGGTGGGAGGGGTACGCTTTCCCCACAGCGGACAGGTTCAGCCGCTGGGCTGGCTTCCGCACAGCTCCCCTTACTCGGCTCTGTCTTTCTCTCCCGCTCGCACGGCTCTACCGGCGCTGGGTACACCCCGTTCACGGAGAACAGTTCAGCCGCTGGACTGGCTCTCGCGCAGTCTCTCTCCCCTTGCTCGGCTCTGTCTCTCTCTCCCCCACGTTCGGCTCTACCGGCGCTGGGTACCCCGTTGGTGGAGAACAGTTCAGCCGCTGGACTGGCTCTCGCGCAGCCTCCTTTGGTCGGCTCTGCCTCTCCCACACGCCCGGCTCCCGTTCGCCTCCCAGCCCTCACGCAGTCCGGTGCTTCCCTCCCCGGCTGCGGCTGAGTTTCTCTCTTCCCGCGCCTGCTCCCGGTCTCAGCGCTTCGTGGCTTCGGTCGCTGCCCGGCTTTTCCCGCCGATCGCGGTCCGGCTATCTCACGACGCCGTTGGACCCGCCTTCCTGACCAGCTCTGCTCCCCCTCGACCGTGGTCGAGTGCACAGCCCTTATCCTCCGGATTTCGTTACACTTTTCCCTACTCACAGTCTCCGCGGCCGCCTTGTTTCCTGCTGATCGGCTCACTCCGCACCATGGTAGAAGGGTAGTCAGTGCCTGTTACTGATGGAAGCTTTTGTTGCTAAAGTCTTCCTCCTTTCTATTGCTGCAGCCTCATGTTTTCTTCCAGCAGAACGACGAGGGCGGTTGCCTCTCTTCGACGCTCTTTAGTTGCTTTGGTAGTCTTGCCGCAGGGTACGATCGGACTCGTCGCCACTGTAAAGTCTGTGGGTTGTACAGTTAATAACGACACAGACTTCAGGAATAACAAACAAACAGGTCTTTACTATTCGAAGGTCAGGGCGAATCTGCCCAAGGAATCATGCCACAACACTTATATACCGGTGTGGTCACCGTCGGTATTACAGTATACAGAAGCCAAACAAGTAGTGCCACACCTAAAGTAGTTCTCTTAAAGGTGAACGGTTACATACAATAGTTCTCTTAAAGGTAGACGGGTACATACACTACACAACCCACCTTTTTTTTTAGGTTAAAATTCTCCCCCTGGAGGTAATGACTAAACTGTGAGGGGCATGCAGGGAAAGAAAAGTGTGTCAGAAAGTGTGGCGAGCAGAGAGAGCAAACCTGAAAGAATTAGAGAGTTGGGAGAGAAACAAATGCTTTTCTTGAATGTATGAACGGTTCACAGCAAATCAACATTTTTGCCTAAAATAACATTAGTATCTTTGTGACCAAATGGTGATTTCTCCAGACACTAATGAAACATAGTTGCAATTAGTTTAAGCTTGGCTAATGAGCCAATCAAATTGCTTGCTGCTGTCAGCTGACAGGTCAACACGGGAGAGGAAGCAGGGGATAGAGGAATTCAACAAGAAATTCATCAGAGTGTTTTCATCAACACCTCTGCACAACATAAAACATAAACAGCAAATTACAAATCTAGTTGTGAGAGTGACAATAACTCATTTGCCATTTTATTGACCATTAGAGCGCCTGACGGGAATCATTACTTTTCTTCGCTTCACCTGCACCACAGTTAAACCCCTCAGGCCAGTAATGACAATAAAACCTTGGACATAATGGGCCATAATTTTCTGTAGGACTGAATCTAGTGGCGCCTGCCGTTAGTTAGACTTGCCCTTGCTCGCTTTAATCTCGACTATATTTTGCACCGGAAGTTGCTGAAAATGCGAGCTGATAATGTCGCAGCGAGGGAACCCAGACATCTGGGACCTGAGTGAACAGGGAAAGCAACTGTGCATCTCCTTAACCAATCAGATTGAAGGATTGTGAAGTTACAGCACAAGGACTGAGAAGGAAGTGGATCAATTCAGTATAAGAGTAAAGACGTCTTACTGCAATTATATAGGGCCCTGGTGAGACCACACCTGGAGTATTGTGTGCAGTTTTGGTCTCCTTACCTAAGGAAGGATATTCTTGCCATGGAGGGAGTGCATCGAAGGTTCCCAAGATTGATTCCTGGGATGGGGGGATTGTCCTATGAGGAGAGGTTGAGTAGACTAGGTCTATACTCTCTAGAGTTTAGAAGAATGAGAGGTGATCTCATTGAAACATACAAAATTCTTACAGGGCTTAACAGGGTAGACGCAGGGAGGATGTTTCCCCTGGCTGGGGAGTCTAGAACCAGGGGTCACAGTCTCAGAATAAGGGGTCGGCCATTTAGGACTGAGATGAGTTAAAATTTCTTCACTCAGAGGGTGGTGAATCTTTGGAATTCTCTACCCCAGAGGGCTGTGGAGGCTCAGTCATTGAGTATATTCAAGACAGAGAGCGATAGATTTTTGGATATTAAGGAAATCAAGGGATATGGGAATAGTGCAGGAAAGTGGAGTTGAGGTAGAAGATCAGCCATGATCTTATTGAATGGCAGAGCAGGCTCGAAGGACCAAATGGCCTACTCCTGCTACTATTTGTTATGTTAATGTCAAATCAGACACAGAAGAAGAAATAAAGAGAGGGAAAGAAAGATTGGATTAAGAGAGAGAGAAAACAAGACAGAAAGGAAAAGAGAAAAATAAGTTTTAATTTTAAATTTAACATTTTAAAAATATCCAACAACAATTAAAACCACACTTGTAATAGTTAATTTTCGGTGCAAGAGGGGTTCATTGGCAGTAATTAACAATTAGCGCACCGTTAAAAGACTCTCTGACAGCTAATCCAGGCTTAAATAAATATATGCAAACCCTAAATGGCTCCAAAACAGGCTCTTGCGTCATTCGAGATCAGCTTTAATTTTCTGTGGCAAGTTTAGTTCATTTCTACCGTGCAAGTATAGCAACTTCACGTCGCTCAATCATGTCGATGGTGAGGCAGACAGACAGCGAGATGTCATTTTCGCAAAGCTAACGGCGGAGCGGTGCAACTTGGACAGCAACTTATGGATTTCTGCGTTGAATCGCACATCTGCCCTCTTCTGAAGTTGCGGTGGCATTTGCACATAAATAACGGCGAGCGCTATTAGCCTTGCCGTTATTTTGACAGTAAATTATGCGCCAATATCACTGCCGTATGGACAGTATGGCAGGAACGCAATTTACCAGGCAAGTGGAAACATCATCATTTGACATTTAAAGTATTAGCAGGCTAATTTTTTTCTTGAACTTCAACAACTGATTTTAAGATTTAAAACAAAAAACAAACCATGCAACCTTTTCCCTTATAAACTGTGAGCACTTGGCAAGCAAATGTTTCCAGTTTAGGTTGTGCAGTTACAGGATCACGCGAAAATAAGGGTGTTTTTATAGGGAATGCTCCTGGCGATTTATTAGTGGAATTTTCACTTGAGCCTTGTGTGTAGACAAATTTTACCTCTTGCATGATTGTAAAAATAAATAAATTCTTATTGCCAATTTCTTCTCTTCCCAGTTAAAAAATACAATGACGGCATTGGAATAAGCAAATGATGCCATATTTGACCCCGAGATGATCTTCTGATCACACATCTGCGCCATCACTAAGTCCACCTATTTCCTTTACCAGAACATCGCTCGACTCTCTGCCACTGCTGAAACCCTCCTCTATGTCTTTGTTACCTCTAGAATTGACTTTTGCAACGCACTCCTTGCTGGCCTCCCATGTTCGACCTTCCGTAAACTTGAGGTGATCCAAAACACTGTTGCCCGTATCCTAACTCGCACCCAGTCTCGTTCACCCATCACCCCTGTGCTCGCTGACCTACATTGGCTCCTGGTTAAGCAACGCCTCGATTTAAAAATTCTCATCCTTCTTTTCAAATCCCTCCATTGCCTACATTGTCAGATTTCCAGCTTTTACAGTGTTTATTTTTTCCTGTTTAGTTCTACATCTTGTAGTGATTGATTAAGGGTCGCTGTCAGCAGAGGCCCAGGAGAAGGTTGCTCGCTCAACCTCTCAATCAGCAATTGGAGGGGAAAGGTTTCTGTTGTTTATTATTTGTAAAATCATAAATATCAGTATATTATTGAATGTGTTTACAATTTGGTTACTTTTGAGGTTGGATTTAAAAATATTTGGCTCATACCGATTTTTATAGGCATGAAAATTAGATTCGCAATAAAGAGGTTTTTAAATATTACTGACAATCAACTAAAACTAAGCTGATTACATTTCTAACGGTTTTCTTTTTGATAACCCGTTCTAGGTAGAAATAAACCTCAACAATTCTCTGACCACCTCCCGACAAACAGTATTTTATTCGGTGGCAGCTCAAATAACTTTATATTTGTGCAGTCCTATCATTACCAAAATCAGCCAATGATGTTCTGTCCATTGAAGTGAACAATAGTCGCAGTCATTGTTAAGTCTGTGAATTATTTAGTTAATTAAGACACAGACTAATGAGTAACAATAAAAACAGGTCTTTACTGGTTGGAGGTAGGGACTATACTGAATACAAGATTACTGCACAGTGCTTATATACCGGTGTGTTCACCCCCGGTATTACGTCTACTGCAGCCTGAGAAAGTAGTACATCTCTTAAGGTGGAACAGGCTTAAGCTCTCTTAAGGTGGAACAGGTTACATACACAACACTCCTCCCTTCTTAGCTTTAGAGTCATCCCCCCCATTTAACATAACGTAATAACATATATACATATATAACTTCATGTTTAATGTAACATATCACAGATTCAGTCTCTGCGGAAAACAGTTCACAGATTCAATCTCTGTGGTGTAGTCGGTTCACGTTACTCATTCAATAGTCCTTTCATGGATTTAACAGCTTGAACTTCCGAACTGATTTGGCTCCGTTCGGAGGGACCACGTGTGTGATCTGGTAGAGGTGATAATGGTTCAGATGGGTCATCTTCTGTTTTTACTTTTCCTTTTCTGCTTCTTGGAGACTCTCTGGGCTCCATTGTCAGCTGCCACAGCTGCCAGCTGCATGCGCAGTTCCTCCTTCTCTTCCTCCTGTTTCCGTCGTAGAGCCAGCTTCTCCCGATGTTCCGTAGACTTTTGGTGCTCCTCCATGATTTCTGCACTTTGGGAGTCGAAGTTACAAGCTGGGCAGGACAGGACATCGTAATATTCGGTGTCGTCCACCAGGTCATGGTAATATTCGGTGTCGTCCTGAGCTAGACCAGTGAGAGGGTCGTCTATTTCCTCCATACCCAGCTGGACGTTAGCCAGCTCTTGTTCCAAATCCAGACATCTTTCCTGAAGAGACTTCTTCATGTGTACCTCTGCATCCAGCTTTTTCTGGGCTTTCAGCAAGTCGTTTACTAGTGACCTCATTTGTGATTTTAATACTTCAACTTCCTTTGGAGATTGATTGATCGGACTATGCAATCCCTCTACCGGAGCAGCTGTTTCAGCGGTCTGTTGTTCTACATTGACGTGAGTCAGCGTACTTTTGGCATCCAATGGCTGCTCTGTTGCAGTCGTTTCAGTCTGTGTCGTCACATCAGCCATCTCAATGACTTTTGAGAGCTCCAAACCTTTTTCCTTTGAAGATCGCAGCTCGTGTTCAAGTTTTTCCCATTTCAGAGTCTTGTCCCTCAGCATATGAAGGAGTTGGCTGACCGTTAACTCTTCTGACACCAGATTATGGCACGCACCTTCAGAACCTGAATCAGCTTTGATTCGTTCGGCCTCCTCGCGCAGATGGTTGGTGTGCTCCTGCTCCATTTTCTCCATCAGTTGCTTCTGTTGCCTTTCCAGATTCTCCCACTCTGTAACAAAGAACTTTTTTATTTCATTCATCTCTTGCTCAAAACGGCGAATCATTTGTTCTAATTGCTGTTGTAGTTTGAAATGGAGTTGAGTTCGAGCCCAGTGTCCCTCAAGAATGTGCATATCAGTAGACTTGACAGACTCAGAATTCTCTGTTAAACTATGTTGTTGTTGCTCAGTGGAATTCTGTGCTGAAACTTTGTCTTTTGCACATGGGTTGGTCTTACCATCATCAGTTCTAGAGTCTGGGCTGATTATCTGCACCGAGTTCTCACTCTTTATGGCTTTTAGCGAATGCCAGTCCATATTTATGTTTCTAAACCACTCCCGGCCTAGTAGTGGTGGACCTCCCTCCGGTAGCACATATAAGTCCATTATTTGACTTCCTTCACCCTTGTTGGCCACTGCAACCTTTATTGTCCCGATGGGGTACACTCTCTGCCCCGTGTAGGTTGTCAATATAATCTCCGTATCCTGTAGGGGAATATGTTGGAATAACCTTCTGTAATCTTTCTTATTCATGACTGACAATGCCGATCCAGTGTCCAATTCCATTTTTACTTGGACTCCTTCTATCTGAAGAGTAACCCAAATTGTCTGGAGGTCTGCACCCTTACCAATGTTGAGTACCCTTAAGCTAGCCAGTTCAATACTGCTTAAGCCAGCCAGTTCATTACTGCTAGCGTCTGAATCGGACTCCTGTTCGGCCACCTTGTGTACCTTTGCGTATTTTCCTTGCGGTGACTTCTTGTTGCTGGTCTTCTTCCCTGACCTGCATACTCTAGCTATGTGTCCAAGCCTACCACAAGTTCTACATTCTTGGTTTTTAAACCAACACTGGTTCTGATCATGCGTTGTCTTTCCACAACGATAACATTTGCCAGAACTCACACCCAATTTGTGTGCACTGAGCTCCGGTGACTGTAGCTGCATTACTGCCGTGCCTCTCGCTGCGGCTTCATGTGCTGCTGCCATAGTGACCGCCTTCTCAAGCGTCAGCTCATTCTCCTCGAGCAGTTGCTTTTGTGTATCCTGTTTAAATAAACCACACACAAATTTGTCTCGTAGTGCATCTGTCAGTCCCGTTCCAAACTGGCAATATTTCGCTAATTTACGCAATTCCAGCAAATATTCAGCATTGCTTTCATGCTGTAGCTGCCTTCTGTCGTAAAATTTAAATCGTTCCGCTAGCATCAGCGGCGTGGGGTTTAGATGATCTTTCAGGACAGTAACAATCTCATCGAACGTCTTATCCGCCGGTTCATCTGGTGATAACAGGTGTTTCAATTGCCCGTATGTCTTCGCACCCATTAAATTTAATAATGTTAGTGCTTTATCAGCCTCACGAATTTTATTGGCCTTACAATAATTTTTAACTCGTTCAACATATATGGCCCAATCTTCAATGTCACTATCAAAGTTGCTAATATTCCCGTGTTTAGGCATTGTAGTACTTTATCAGATTTGCAATTTCTCAGATTTTTTTTTGTTTCACTGCTATCCAAGATGGCGGCTTCCCGCTCTTGCCGTCGTCCTCCGCCCACAAAATGGCGGTTTTCCCGTGCTTGGCGGTCTTCACCCGTCCCCCGACGCCATCTCCCTTCAGCCCCGAGTGCGGCCCTTATCTCCGCCGCGATCGATGGCCCGCGCTTTTCACCGCGGCTCTCGCGCCTTCAGTGTCTGCCGACGCTGCGCCTTTCAGCCCGAGTGCGGCCCTTATCAGGGATTGCGATCGATGGCCCTTATCTCCCGATCGCGATCGCCCTTGTACCTCCGACTTCCCCCAGCCCTGTCTTTGCAGCCAACGCTGCTCGGCTTACCCACCACCGAGGTTGAAAAAGAAGCTGCAGGATGTCTTCTGTCCTCCAGTTTTCAGTCGCTGATGGAGGCTTCAGGGTCCTAATGCCTGTCGCTTCCAGTGGGGTGGTGCGGTTTGAAACCTCTCTTCAACGTCCTGTCTGTGGACGAAGCCGCCGTGGAATAACTGCCGCAGGGTAAGAACCTGACTCATCGCCAGTGTTAAGTCTGTGAATTATTTAGTTAATTAAGACACAGACTAATGAGTAACAATAAAAACAGGTCTTTACTGGTTGGAGGTAGGGACTATACTGAATACAAGATTACTGCACAGTGCTTATATACCGGTGTGTTCACCCCCGGTATTACGTCTACAGCAGCCTGAGAAAGTAGTACATCTCTTAAGGTGGAACAGGCTTAAGCTCTCTTAAGGTGGAACAGGTTACATACACAACAGTCATAACTATTTGTTGTGTAGAAAAGCCCACTCTGCTTTTGTGCGGGTGGTGATTGCCGGCACAAGTGTCGTTTTCTCATCCCTTCCTCACGCTACCTGGTATAAGGAAATAGAAGGACTTGAAAAATTGGGTATTTTTTTCGTTAGAAGGCGGCAGATTACGGGGCGATATGATAGTATTTACATTTAGGAAGAGCGGGTCTGGTGGCAAGAGGGTTGATTAAAAGCTGAATTCATGTTGTATGTTTGTAGTAATTCTGATGAGTTTTAAATTGACCTTCATGGATACAGTGTTTAGAATCCAGGCACGTATAGACTTTGTGTATTGATAGCCCGAGTTCACTGCTTGGGTGCTTTATCATAAAAGCGATGTCACACTTAAAGGTAGATTCTGTTTTTACTGATCTTATCACTCTTTTCATTAATATTTGAAATCTAGGACATCTTTGATATCTATGCAAAGTAAAATATTTCAGAGGATTGACAATATCTCAAATCCTTAAATTATACTGCGGGAGTGAAAGACCTTGCTCATTCTACCATATTGGAGTGGGAATTAGGGGCGATTTTACTTTGCATAAATCACTTACAAAAATTAAAATGAATCGTTTCAATTAGCATTTCAAAAATGCTGGTGAAAAATCTATCCCAACTGATTGCTTTTTTTATGCATATATCATCATAGCATTGGCGCTTTCTGTTTAATAGTGGTGTGTCTCTTTAATAGTGATGTCTGCACACACCTCAACTGAAATATCAGCAAACAAGCTGTTATCTGTTAATGACTCTGGAAATCTGACTAAAACTTGCCCGCATAACTATGAAATCCTTGTTATATCCACTTATTAGCACTCAAGAATGTCAGTAAAAAGTGAATTGTTAAAGGTGAGGTGGGACCCCAGGGATTGTCAATTTATAGATGATCAAAAAATTGCAGAGGTATTTAATAAGTACTTCACGCTGGTCATTACTAAAGAGAAGAATATTGGAAAGGAGGTGTATTCTGTAGTGGTTGAGAGTGAGATGAACAATATTATGATGGATAAAAGGCTAAAGCAAGACAAAGCAACAAAGCCCAACAACATACATCCAAGGAGTACAGGTTCACAGGACATTAAAGGCACCACCTTGGGTTGATCAGGCTGTAATAACAAAAGCTAATGGAATTCTTACATTGAGTCTACAGCACAGAAACAGACCATTCGGCCCAACTGGTCTGTGCCGGTGTTTGTGCTCCACTCGAGCCTCCTCTCACCCCTCTTCATCTAACCCCATCAACATAACCTTCTATTCCTTTCTCCTCATGTGTTTAACTAGCTTCCCCTTAAATGCATCTATACTATTTGCCTCAACTACTCCTTGTGGTAGCAATTTCCACATTCTCATCACTCTCTGGGTAAAGTAGCTTCACCTGAATTACCTTTTGGATTTATTAGTGACTATCTTATATTTATGACCTCTAGTTCTGGTCTTGCCTGCAAGTGGAAACACCTTCTCTATGTCTACCTGATCAACCCTTTTATAATCTTAAAGACCACTATCAGGTCACCCCTCAGCCTTCCCTTTTCTAGGGAAAAGATCCCCAGCCTGTTCAATCTTTCCTGATAGGTATAACCTCTCATTTCTGGTATCATTCTAGTAAATCTTTTGTGCACCATTTTCAGTGTCTCTATATCCTTTTTATAATATGAAGACCAAGGGGGAAAAATTGGGTTGGTTTGTGCCTCGCGTTAGCTCCCTCGGGGGGCGCAAACGGGGCGCAAAGCCCCCAGCGCCTGGGCACGGCACCGCTAACGCCTCCCATGAAATTCAGCGGGAGGTTAGTGGCGGTGGTAGCGCCTCTGGTGATGATGTCATCGCCGTGTGCAGCGCCCTGCTCGTGTCCCGACCGCAAACTTCGGTCGCGCCCCCGGACTTATCGCCGGACAATATGTCCGACAGGGTCAGGGTGGTGTTTTTGTGGCTGCGGCAGCGCAAATTAAAGGGCAGGTGCCGGGCAGCCATTTTTTTTTGGCCGCCTGCCAGCACCTACCCCCTTCTGCTTCTTCATGCGGGGTGCCGGCCGCGATTGGTCAGCCCGGCACTCCCCTTGAGTGTCGGGCTGTTTTCCCAACACCTCGCTCTCTGGTGGTCCAGCAGGGCCCTGGTGTGTGCTGCGCTAGGCCCCTTCCCTTTAATCAGGGGAGGGAGGCCTGTAATACCGCAGAGTTACGTGCTGACGTGCGTGGCGCTGTTGCGCGTAACGCCGTGATAATGAATGGTAGCGCCCCTGGAAGGAGGGGGAGCGCTTCCAGTAGCGCCCAGCCTCCTGCTTGAGGCGCTACCACTCAATTTACGGAGCAGAAGTGCTAACCTTTTCGGGGCACTAAAAGTAGCGCCCTGGTGAAGTTAGCGCCCCAAAGGGGGCGCGACCGAATTTTTCACCCCAAAACTGTTCACAGTACTCCCAAATGTGGTTTAACGAAGGTTCTATACAAGTTTAACATAACTTCTCTGCTTTTTAATTCTATCCCTCTAGAAATGCTTTGTTTGTTTTTTATGGCCTTAACCTGCATCGCTACTTTTAATGATTTGTATATCTGTACCCCCAGATTCCTCTGCTCCTCTACCCCATTTAGACACTTATTTTTCCAAGGTGTCTGTGGCCTCTTCATTCTTCCTATTTAAATGCACCACTTCACACTTATCTATATTGAAATTAATTTGCCAATTACACGCACATTCTGCAACTTTATTAATGTCTTCCTGTATTTTTTGCATTCTTCCTTTGTATTAACTACACCTTCCAATTTGGCATCGTCGGCAAATTTAGAAATTGTACTTCAGATTCCCAAGTTCAAATCGTTAATGTAAATTGTGAACAACTGTGGTCCCAGCACCAATCCTTGTGGAAAACCACTTCCCACCTTTTGCTAGTCTGAGTAACTACCTTTTACCCCTGCTCTCTGTTTTCTATTTTGTAGCCAGCTTGCTATCCATTCTGCTACTTGTCCCCTGACTCCACATGCTCTGACCTTAGTCATGAGTCTACTATGTTATCCTCTCCTTTATTGTCCATCTACCTAGTGTATGCCTTTTTCTTTAGTTTCAATTTTACTTTTATCTCTTTATTCATCCATGGTGTTTCATTATTGGCTAGTTTGTTCTTGTTTTTTAGTGGAATATATTTCTCTTGAACTGTATTGATCACTGTTTTAAATATTTCCCACTGCTGTTCTGTCTCTTCGCCTGCCAATTTTTTTTCCAGTTTATCTTCCCTAGTTCCATTCTCATCCCCTCAAAATTAGCTTTTTTTCAATCTATTACTTTGGACTTTGTCTTACTTATGTCTTTCTCAATCTTATTTTGAACCTTATTATGTTATGCTTGCTATTGCCTAGTTGTTCCCCTACTTCTCTTATCTACTCTGGTTCCTTTCCCATTACTAGATCCAGCAGTGATTCCTCTCTTGTTGGGTTATTATGTACCGGGTAAGAAAGTAGTCCTGAACATACTGCAAAAACTCCATTGCCTTTCCCCCTTTCCCAACCTCCTCTTGCCAGTTTATTTGGGGGTAGTTGAAATCGCCCATGATTATTATTAAATTTTTTTAAACTCTGTCGGTGAATGTGATTAGGGACTATTTGCTTGTTTGGTGGGTAAATGTCAACGTGGACTGGTTGGGCCGAATGGCCTGTTTTCATGTTGTAGCTTCTATGTAGTTCTATGTACGTTACAAGCACTGTAGAATCACATTTTCTTTGTGCTAAGACCACAGTATTGCCCAGGGCTTTACGATCACGGTGCGGAGGAGATAGAACAATGATCTTAATGAGTGGTACTGACCTTCAGCTTTTTTACTTCTATTAAATGTGGTAAAGGATGGTAGGATGGCACAGCATAATCGAGCTCCAGCATTGAGGTTTCTGCCCACGATCACCTCTAGGTTGAGTTCCTAATCTTAGCTGTGCTTCCTGGGGAGGTGTTGGGCAGAGATACTTCCTCATTGTGAGTGGGAAAATTATAAACTGGAATTACAACAGGTCATGTACTTCCCTGCAGCTGATTTCAGAGCAGCAGTGGCAGAGGCCAAGCAGAAGATTAACTGCCCAATCCCCGTTGGTGATACCTGGCACAGGTACACTCGAGAAAAAGGAAAGAGAGAAAACATCTCAAAAAAGAAGTTGCATTCTCAAAACACACACATACACAAAGAAAAAAAGAAATGGCATGTACTGATTGAAGTAGTTAACAATATCTCGTGTGGCGTCCATTGTCCATTTGAATAAAACTATCTGCGTACCAGGAAGTATAGCTCACATTTGATATTTATGTTGCTTTTTTGAATTTTCTTTCCCCTGTCCTGACTCATGGTGATATATGATGTATTGACATCAGAGTTCTCCAGCATCTCACGCAACTGAGCTTTCTTCATGTGGGAGCCTAGACAGTAAGTGCTGGCAGCCTATTCAATCGTGGCAGGCATCACAGGCAAACTCGATCATTGTCCCACCTGCATGTCCCAGCAGGGATTACTGCATAACCCAGCATTGATTTTGTCACTCCGGCTGTCCTTGAAGGAATTTTGTTTAAATTAATTGTAGTGCCACATAGTATGGTGTGACAGTCCTAATTCTTCGGCTCTCTCGTATTAATATTCATGAAGTGCAGACTAGTTGGAACAGATTTACCCTTCATCAGTGTAATTCAATGAACACAATGAAAATGAAAGGGATGTGATACAGTCCGTGATACTTTATAGTGCTTGAATACTTGAATGATGTATGTCTTCTTCCAGATGAGCAGCAATCTTTGGAATTTGAGTTGTTTTGTTCACTTGTGCCTGATTAATATGTTTTAATTGAATTATTTCTATAGATATTCTAACCTGTTGCTGTTTCTATGTGCATCTGTGTGTGTGTCTTGTATTCCTGTCTGTCTATATGTGCCTGTCACTTTACCGTTACAATAGGAACTCGGTCTTGTTATCACAGGAACACTGCCAGTCTTCAACCTGACTAAAGATGCTAGTGGAAACCAGGTATGTTGTCTAGCAGGAGAGTTTAGTACAGGCTGTCATTATTCTATATACAGATATTGTACTTACTGTGTATGAACTTTCAATTGAGTCTCCTTCTAAAATACTTGTAGGAACGACACCATATCAAAGCTATAGTACTCTGCTGCAAATAATATTTAGCACTGCACTGAGATAGCAATTCCATGAAAAAGAATAGGAATTCTCACAAACATTCAGAGCAGATTTCTTCTGTTTGCTATTTGTAGCAAAAATCTTAAACATGTGTGTTGATCAGTACTTCTTGAAGGACCAGCTTGGAACCAACACAGAGTCTTAATATTACAGATTTTATTATAGGAAATGATACTCACAGACAACATGCACGATAATGCAAGGGCTGCGGGAGACCTTGTGTTACAGTTGCTGAGTTCGGTCGCAGGGTGATTTGCCCTCTGGGTCTTCCCTAACTTCCTTACAATGGTCTCGCTTTTTACCCTCAGCTAAAAAGCCATCACATCTTACCTATGGCCTTCAGAGACAAAATGTCATGTCCGTGCCGTTCCCTTTGTAAGGGGACTCTTTATAAATATATATTTTTTTCAATTCGCATCCTCCTCATGTTACATCATGACTTGACTGAGAGTCAGGACGCAGGAATGTTGTCCTTCTAAACGCCACACCCCAGCAACCCCCGCCCCGTGGCCCCACTCCCTGGCATTGATGGAGCATCCGTGTACTGGCAGAGTATGCGGCCATTCCAGCTGATTCCTACTGGAGTAACAGTGAGACGCTACCAGAATGGCTTCAGATTTTCAGGGCTTATGTATCCAATCTGTGCGGTATTTAATCAGGGTGGGGGCACTTCACTCTTGGAGCAATTATAATGCCGCGCATCATCCAGATGCACGTCTAGGTCCCTGGGCCACCAATAAGATAATCGGTTCAACCAATGTTTATACATCGGTGCTCTGATTGGCTGAAAAACTGTCTTATGAAGTTGTTTCATCAGCTAATTGATGGTGGAAGTTGGGAGGCAGGGCAAAAAAAAGGCCATGGAAGAGCTGTAAGTGAGATATTTAAGTGAAAAGAGCTTGGAAAAGGTTAGAGTAGGTTATATTAATTAGAAATTGAGCAAAAATAATGCTAACATAAAATAGAATGGAAAGAGAATGGGGAAGTAGAATGCAGAGAGTAACAACAACTTGCATTTATATAGCGCCTTTAACGTGGTAAAATGTCCCAAGGCACTTAAATAGGACAAGAAAAATTGAAGTATAAATGTTTTATTTTTATTTTGGTTTTTATGGGATAATATGACAGTAATAAAGCTCCTCCTGATATCAGTATAACAGTGCGGCACCAGAAAGGTTTTAGTAAAAGTCAGTCTACAATTCCCAACACCTGCCACACTCTACTGGTTTAACGCTGACACCTGGTGAAAAAGCACTGCCCGGCTCCACCTCACTCAGTACAAAAGTTGCCCAATAGTTTGATACAAAGATAAGTTTAAGATGGAAAGAAAATATAATGGGGGAATAAAACGTACATTTTTGAAAGATATTGATCATTATTTTGTTTATTTTACTTCTCAGAACCAATTGATTCTTGGAGTGATGGGCATTGATGTGTCTCTTGCGGATGTAAAGAGACTCACACCTCGTTACACTGTAAGTATAGCTCAGAAATCCTATATGCTCATTTATTTTCACTTTGTGTACACCATTCAGCCCTACTTCTGAATTACAATATGCAGTTTTCCACGCGGCATATTGTAGAGTTTTCTCCCTATGTCCATTATCCTGCGCACTCTATCTTGTGTGTGTTATCTGTACTCTTCAGCTCTATATACAGGTTAATGTTGTCTGAAGTTTGCAATGTCCAACAGGTTATGTGGTTGATGCTCATGAAGAAAATATCACTGCTTTTTCTTCAACGTTGGTTTACATCATTAAATTGCTTAATTAACAAATGAAATTGTAAGTTAACACAAAAATTAAAGTAGACTTAAGTTGAAAATTATACAAGGCGTTTAATGGATTTACTGCTGAGATTCAGTGTTGGCTCCCCTCAGATTTTGAATGTGTTCTGATTACTTTGCCTTTAATATGTAATTGTACATAGTTACAGTTATGAAATGATAGCATAAAAATGATCTAATCTCTAAGGAGTGCAGCTGTAACCTTTTGAAAATGTAAAATTGTTCAATGTTTATATTTTAGAAAATCATAAATTAATGTTACCACAGTCTGAATGAAATGGAGACCATACACGTTATATTGAATATTATTGAAGTAATTTAAATGTTTTCTTTTATTTTGGATGTAAACTATATTGTTGCATTATTAAAGTCCTTTTTTGTATTATAACAGCTTGGGCCTAATGGATATTATTTTGCCATTGATCCTAATGGTTATGTATTGCTTCATCCAAATCTCCAACCTAAGGTAAGTTATATGAAAATTTTATGCATTCTAATGATAAATGCATGGGGACCTACTATCTTGAGCTATTAAAAAGAGAGTCAGTGACTTGTGTTGAAATGATTAAAACTGGGTATCCTAGGAATTGCCAAAATGTAGCATCCCAGTTATTTATTGATTTTGTTTCTTCGCCTCCTAGTAGAATGAGGCAGTTCACCACTCATCGTTTATAATAAATTAATAATGTAATGGTACTATTGTGTGACTGTGATGGAGATGCTTTGCCTGAGTCACTAAATGCTATTGTTGTAACACTAGAGCTGTCCAAATTACAGTCATCAATTTTAACAGAACCGCAAAAACTGAAATCTTTGTTACACTTTATGTAAGTCCGTAACATGGAGATTTGATTCAGTTTTATACCATGTACTCTTAACTGCACAAAGATTAATGTGAGACTCTGGGACGCTGTAGCGTATTTGGATTTAAATAGCTAGCATTTGGATCAATTTTTTGAACATGTATGTAAGTATCTGTTGGTAGGCTGGAAGAAAAGAGTCAGCAGATCTGCACATTCACCTTGAATTGCTTTTTTTATAAGTTGAAACATGTTAATGCAGCATCTGTAAGATAGTACATTAAACTGGTTTGGTCCTGGGAGAAATTTTGGAAGCATGGGCAATGATGCACTCATGCTCCATTAAGATGACTAGTAGAGCGAGCTAAATTAATTATGAATGCCTTATGTATATGCAGCCAATATTAATATGGCACTTCTGTATTGGATATTTTCCATCCCATTTGATAAAGCCATGCAATACTTGTTTATAACTGAATCTTTTTTCCAATTAACCTGAACAAAATGGAGTGTTTTGCATATATACTGTAGATATTAAAGTAAACCTGTCCTGTGTACAATGCTATATAATAGCAATGTGAATACTGTAAATGATGTATGCAAAATATAGCGGTGTGTGGAAGTTAAGTCAGTTCTGTAGGTTTCAGTTTGGTGTAAATTCACAATAATGGGAGCAAAGGTTATAGCCCTTTTTTTAAACACTTTACAAATTAACCTGTATTGAACATCGGTAAGCCATTGTTTTCTTTCTCTGTTTGAGTCTAACTACAAAGCGTCCGGAAAATTGAGTTCAAACTTGACGGAAGTGGCATCACATGCCGAAATTTTAACCAAGCCAGTTTGCACATCTTTAATAAAATTCCCCAACAAGAATGCTGATGAGTTTCGACAATTTTGCCAGTTTGCTTGCGATGCTGCATGGCAGAGAGACTGCTAAAGGAATTCGCTTCTGAGTCTAAGGTACACAGCAAAGGCAGCTGATGCATTGGCTGTCTTTGATGAACTAGCACACTAACGTTAGTTAGCACTAACAGAAAATATATACTGACTTCAGAACTTCAATCTTTTTTTTTCGCTAGAAACTGCTTCTTAGACCTAAAATTAACGATAAAATATCATACAAGGAGGTGAGCATGTGCGAGTGTGTTTAAAATATAGTAGAGCTATTCTTTTTCCTAATTGAGTTGTAGCAGTTAGGGATTGAAATTTGCCAGGCCAGGAGGAGATAATTCACGTATCATTACATCAGTAACTAATAAAAAAAAAATCCCACTGCTTTGATTGAAATCAGACATTGGTACTTGGGTAATAGGAAAAAATCGATTCCACTTTCATTAATGATATGCATTTACTTGCACCAAGAGTTGGCCCTGTCTCTCAGTTGGTATATATAGCTCTACTGCCATTTTTCTATACAGTGAAAAGAACACTAACATTATAGTTACCAACAGTGTATTAGGACCCATCTGTGTCAAGAAAATACATAAGCTTTTTCAAGCTTCAGACAAATTTGCCCCTTCACTCACCTCCCCCGCAGAAGGAAGTTACTTTTTTTCCTACATGGATGTAGGCAAGTGCTTACTGATATTGCATGCCTCTAGCCATCTTATTCTTTAATTCTGTCTGTGCCTTTCTGTATATGATTAATAATTGATTTCCAAATTTCGTGCACCATTTGCATCCAGAATGAATCTTCATTAACTGATCTTAATATTTCACAAAAAACTGTCAGTCATCCTTATTTGTCAAAAACCTGTAAACTTTTTTTTTACTGGCAGTGAGACAGGCAGCCATGGGTTCTCCCCACAACTGCCAGTGAGGACATATCTCCTCATGAATGCAATCGGCAATTATGATGCATCTTGTCAGGACCACAGTTTAATTAAAGGACTGTTGTGCCCTTGAGCGGCATCCATACAAAGAAAGAGGCAGCAGTGAAAAATACTAAATATTGCATTTCAAACTGGTTTTATTAGGGCCGATTAGCACCTCAGATATTGCATCTAACAATACTTTCCCTAGCATTTCACTCTATTGTCCATGTATTTTTGTGATTTATTATTTGGCAGTAGCAATAGGTTAGAACTCATCTCTGAGGTCTGCATTCAAATCCACGCAGGCTGCAAAGGGTTCTTGCAGAAATGAGATTGAGCCACTGCAAAGCAATTCCACTGGGCTTGAGCATGCAGCTTGACACGACCCATAATTCAACAGGAATTGGGATTCTCAGCACAGGCAGCAAGAGAGACGGGTGTCTGAAATGGGAAGACCATTAGAGGTGCTGTTCTGAGATAGTGGTCAAGGTATATTATTAAGAGTAGAGGGAGCTTTACTCTGCATCCAGAATTTGCAGCAAATTAAGCAGCACGTAGGAAAACTTTCACAGAGAAGCAAAGCTTCAAGCCCACAGTCGCTCTTTACTCAGAGAGGAATTTTCTTTTCTCAAAGATATTGCAGCTAAGGTAAAAAGGAAGGAAACGCCTTCATAGATCCCACTGATCTGTTACCGGTACAAGAGAAGGAGCTACTGCTGAGCGAAGGAGAATAAAAAAATATACAGCTTAGATTGAAAGGGAGCTAAGACATTTCTTTAAATTTAGGACCAGCACGGTGGCATAGTGGTTAGCACTGTTGCCTCACAGCGCCAGAGACCCGGGTTCGAATCCGGCCTCGGGCGACTGTCTGTGTGGAGTTTGCACATTCTCCCCGTGTTTGCGTGGGTTTTCTCCGGGTGCTCCGGTTTCCTCCCACAGTCCAAAGATGTGCGGGTTAGGTTGATTGGCTATGATAAATTGACCCTTAGTGTTAGGGGGATTAAATAGGTGGGGTTACAGGGATAGGGTGGGATATGTGTTGGGGTTACGGGGATCGGGTGGGATATGTGTCGGTGCAGGCTCGATGGGCCGAAATGGCCTCTATCTGCACTGTGGGGTTTTTGTGTGATTCTGTGTGATTAGTCAAAATGTAAAGAATCACTACCTACAAAGAATTATAAGAAATTTCATAATTAGCGGAAAGATCACATTGCGACAAAACTAAACACTGAGGGAAATGTCAGTGACCAAAAGAAAAGGGATGATTCAAAAAAGGAACCAGATTAAAAAAAAGTAAGACATAACAACAGCAGCAACAACTTGTATTTATATAGCGCCTTTAATGTAGTAAAACATCCCAAGCCGCTTCACAGGAGTATTATAAGACAAAAAAAATGGACACCGAGCCACATTAGAAGAAATTAGGGCAGGTGACCAAAAGCTTGGCCGAAGTGGTAGGTTTTAAGGAGCACCTTAAAGGAGGAAAGAGAGGTAGCGAGGCGGAGAGGTTTAGGCAGGGAGTTCCAGAGCTGAGGGCCCAGGCAGCTGAAGGCACGGCCACCGATGGTTGAGCGATTATAATCAGGGATGCTCAAGCGGCCAGCAGATATCTCTGGGTGGGGGGTGGGATTGTGGGCTGAAGGAGATTACAGAGATAGGGGCGAGGCCATGGAGGGATTTGAAAACAAGGAGAAAAGATGAAAGAATAGGATACAAAATAGGAAAGAAAAGATGAGAAAGGAGATTCCATAAAAAAGGCAGGAGGAAAACACACCCCGAATTAGAAAATAAACTTTGCATGTAATTTTTTTACTTTTAAAAGCTGTCTCATTCTGTGCTGTGTTTCCCATATTTTCGGATTCTCTGAATAATGGAAGCTTTCACAAAAGGTAACATTGATTCAAATTGTTCGTGCTGCCAAAGTGATCTATACTTAACATGGTTGCACCCATTTTATGGGCCTAAAACAAGCGCAGCAATAACCACTTTAGGAGTGTGGAGGCCTGTGCCCAATGTGCACGAGTGTTCAGGCCACTGCTCAATTGGCTGGGGACTCTTTTTTAGCTGGACCGGTGGCCACCTAAAATGAGCGTAGGCCTTATTTCAATATTGAAATGAGGCTCCTGTGCTCTTTCCAGACCCGGACTCCTAAATTGATTTGCCCTAGTTGGAGTTGCTATATGCCAGCCCCCCTTTGCCCACCCACCCCCCAACCCACTCACCCTGCCCCCCTCCCCCCCCCAATGCCATGGACTTGCATCTGGGCCTCGGTGAAGGATAAAATTGGTAAGGCCCCAACAGGTGATGGAGGAAGGGAAGGACAAGTCCCCTCTATGCCACCGTGCCCCAGATTCATCACCAAGGGATTAATCTTGGGGAGCCCACCTCAAGATCATTGAATGAATTTTAGCTGTGCGCTGAAGTGAATTCTGTCTTTAAATTCAGAGTTTTATTGACTGCCTGACGAGACAGTCCTCTTTGTGGCTTCTGCAGCCAACAATAATTTCACCTAATACAAAAGCAAAATACTGCAGATGCTGGAAATCTGTAATAAAAACGGAAAATGCTGGAAATACTCAGCAGGTCAGGCAGCATCTGTGGAGAGAGAAAAACAGAGTTAACGTTTCAGGTCAATGACCTTTTCCAATTCTGACGAAAGGTCATCGACCTGAAACATTAACTCTGTTTCTCGCACCACGGATGCTGCCTGACCTGCTGAGCATTTCCAGCATTTTCTGTTTTTATTCTATTAATAATTTCACCTGGTTGTCTGGCTTTCTTTTGCTCACCTCAGCTAGCCAATAAATCTTACATAGTTGCAATTTATAATACTTGTGTGGCCTCTAAAGTGTGGAATTGTTTTTCATCAGTCCACACTTTAGTCATCACGGGCCAATCAGTATTGCATTCCCCGTGTAACTGTTACCAGAGCAACAGAACCCCTGTCAATCTCAACAAAAATTAAACTGTCAAAGCCACTTCTACTGCCACATTTATCCCAAACAGTGCCAATTGTAATACAACTCTCTCCTCCAAACTTCCCCTCTCAAGGCTGCTG
Source organism: Somniosus microcephalus (assembly GCF_052327205.1). Lineage (NCBI taxonomy): Eukaryota > Metazoa > Chordata > Chondrichthyes > Squaliformes > Somniosidae > Somniosus > Somniosus microcephalus. The sequence goes on from NC_141003.1 coordinate 54,141,466, forward strand.
TAGATTTCTCATACATTTTAGTTTGTATGCTGTATTAAAATGTACCAAGCTAAACCCTAGATCGGCTGACGATAACCTTTAATTTTTGACGAAGTGCTTCCGATTTCAGGCTGTGCCTCTTCTAATCACGTCTGTGGTTTTATTTTTGTATCTTCTCACATCCCCGTTTTCACCCTTCTATATCAAGAGCACAAATGAGATGTTACAGAAGAACTGTCTCAGGTGACCTTGTAATAAAAACTTTCCACAATCAAAGTTCCTTCAAACAACCACTGCGAAATACATTCCATTGGAACATTATAAATGGAATACACTGAGGATCCATGATTTATGGTGATTCTATTGATGAGTAAACTGAGCACAGATTACCTTGGCAGTTGCACAAATATATACCGTAGGCCCCCATAACCTTTTCTCTATTTGTAATCTTTTGCCAAGATTCATAATAATTAGTTTGGTTTGCTGTAAATACATTTTTGTATATAAATGCTCATCATTGTTTTGCAATAAACCCATTACTCTTGCCACTTGTGTAGTCATTAAACAATTTGCACTATGTCAGTGGAGACTAATTAATTATTACATTAGATGTTCGTCAAATGTTTAGTAATTAGGCAATTGCCAAGTGTTTATTCATGTCCTCTTAAAGTAAAAGAGATTTTTATTTATCTTTAATTTTTACTATTTAAGTTGAATCTGATTTGTAATGAGTTAATGAGCAGTTCAATTCGGGTTCAGTGAGTACTGTGTTTAGATATATTTAACATTCAATTTGAGCTGTCTGTGTCAGTATAAACAAGACCTATGGCATCTTGCCAGGACAGCACATCCTTTGAATATATTTATACTCAATTTTAAAAGTTTGTACAAGCAGCAAATCTCAATCAACTGCACCATGGCAGGGTTTAAGACGCAGCCTCATTGTTGATGATCACAGTTAACAAACACCCCTATTTAAAATTATATTCAACCATTTCAGAAAATACAGCCTTCAGACAATCCCAGAAATGCATTTATACGCTACATTCAAATAACTTACACGGCAGTTCTGGTCCTTGCAATTTTTAAAGATATTTGGAAATGTGAAAATGTGCTAATTAGCATTGGCAGTAAATGTTCAGTCAACATAAAGACCCAGCAATGCAGATTGAAATACCAGTGACCCCACAGGAAGGACAGTGCATCAAGCTGTTCTTAGACCTGCAGAGTATCAATGTGTGAGCATGGCAAAATGCATAAAGTACAGACTAATTTGATTAATATGAACAGACTGTTGTTCAAAAAGCCAGCAATATCTTCTAAAGAAATGATTTGTTACAATTAAGTGCATTTTATAGATGTCTGATTCTTAAAATCTACCAAGTTTCATTTTTCCAACAATGCGAAGCTACATTTTCCAGGCAAATTTCAAATCCTATTATTAGCTGATCGTTTCTACACTGCCTTCAAGCTGTAGATTCAAGTATATTTTAGATCTCTAAAGAGTTTATTTATACATTGGTAAACGAATTCTTGGCTTCTACAATCCCACCTCATCAAATTGCATGAAGTGGCGAGAGTACTAACACAGCTCACCCAGGCTCAGGTTCCATTATTTCCAGCATTAAACCAATCACATTTGATACTGAGGATCAGGCCAAAGGGGGGCAGGAGAGAACATTATACAGTATGACTGGAGTAGTGTCACAGCAGAATTTATTTTTTCCTCTCCCCCAACATATTACTTTGCCATGCCAACCTTGACAAACAGAATTCGTTTTCCTGATTTTTGTATTTCTAAAAAGTCGTAAGTATTTTATATATATATATATATATATATTTTGTGTGTGTATGTGTATTTGTGTGTTTATATATGCATTTTACACACAGCTGATTGTTATAAAAGGGCAAATAAAATAGATGGCATTTAATATAGAGCATAACTTTGTTTTAAAAAGCCAATGCTCAATGTTAAACTAATTGACAACGAGAACAAATTAAAATTTTAATATGGCGATGCAGATCCTTTATAGTCATCACATCACTCTGTAGTCAGTTCCTTGTTTCATCATTTTAGATGTTTCAGTATAAAGATTGATATTGCCATAAAAATAGCACTAACTACATATCAAATACATAGTACAAATACAGAGCAAAACCAATATTTACTAGCCTTTCCCCCATCCAATCCCATTCAGCACCAGTTAGAGTTACTAACTCTGTCAAATAGCATGGTTGCGCAAAAGCTTGTGCTTTGACGCTCATATTTGAACTAGTGCTTGGGATGTGACTGCACAGAAAAAAGGTTAGTGCCTGGGTATCTTTCTGAAAGTGTCTGATAAAACAAAAGGTGCACCTGAACTTGTGATGAGCTGGGGGGATGAGGATCTGCTTTTCTTTTGTAGCCATTGCTTTGCAAAGTTATTACTACTCATGTTTGAAGAGAATATTTGAAGGGAAACTCAAGAAAATGAAGGGGAATGAACTCCTCCTCCTTGCACAGTGCCGAGGAAGTGGAGACATGGTTACTAACAACACTGGGGAAGGCCTGTGGTGCAGATATGGCCTGAAAATAGATGTATGCTGGCTTGTCAATAATTCCATTTTAAGTCTCTGATGAATTGTGTTTTTTTAATGTATATTTTACTCTCAATCTAAACCTGAAAGAAGGACTTTCTTCAAACCTGTTGAGAATTTAATTCCAAAGTAGTCATATTTCTCTATAACATTGATGTTCATTGATAGAATTAGAAAATAGGTATTTTGAAAAACTATTTCCAAGAATGTTATAGATATATAAATAACAAATTCAAGGTTGCGTGTGTGTGTTAGTTTATTAAAAATAATGGCAACTTGAGAATAAGGACAAATGACTAGCGTGGAGATTGCTGCAAAATGTGGATTATGGTCTAGAACTACAAGCAAACAGTTCAGTTACTCGGAGAATGTTGATTTCCAGATTTATCCTTTTTTTAGTTCACTTTTCTAACTCGAGCCTGCTAATTGTTATAATGCTGCTGAAACTGTTTTTCATTCTAATTTATTAACAGTCAACACCTTCCTTCCCCATTTTTAGTTTTGAAAAGATGTAGAATTCACTGCATTGGTGTTAACAGAAGATCCCCTGACTGTTAAATATTCTTACAGCTACCACAGGACAGCCGTTCCCAGTTAATGTATTGACTAATAGCCTATTAGGATAATCAGCGATTTAATTGGTTCCTCCTGCATAGACCCCTGCATACAAACTGTCCTCATTGAACAGGGTGGAATCCAATTCATGGGTGTATTTATGGAAAGTGTGTTTAAACAATATAGGAAAGGACGGATGCTTCTTTCTCTGAGTAATGATCAAGACCTAAAGCTGGTAACCTTGCCAACTGGGATCAAATGCCAGTGCTTAAAATTCATTTGGGCCTTGAATAAGCGCAGCACTTGCCTCAACGAGGAGGCCCAAGGCCAGCCTGAAATTGGGCCTCAGGCCTCATTTCAATAATTTGGGGGAGTTGTTAATGCTTGTTGGGCCTCCACAGGCAGCCCACCTATCGCTAACAATGAATTTCGGGCCGATTGCCTCACTGGTAACGGTTCTCAAGTAACTGCCAGGCCGGGGGGGGAGGGCACGCGGGGGTTAGTTGGGGTGGGGGGGGGCGGTGGGTTAGGCGGTGGAAACAGCCAACCCCTATCCCACTATCAAAAGTGCCGTTGAGCTGGGAGGAGCTCCTCCTGGCTCCTCATGATTTAAAAAAATATAATTCATTTACTTAACTTTTTATTGTTGCCTGGAAAACATTAGGTCCCTTATTAGCATATGCTAGAGGCCTAAAGCCTGTTTTAGGTAGATGCCCATGGCACCTGAAAAATGGCCCAACCAGTGGCAGATGAAATTTAACGCAGAAAAGTGCAAAGTGATTCATTTTGGGAGGAAGAACGAGGAGAGGCAATATAAAGTAAAGGGTAAAATTCTAAATTGGGTGCATGAACAGAGAGACCTGGGGGTATGTGTGCACAAATCGTTGAAGGTGGCAGGGCAGGTTGAGAAAGCAGTTAAAAAAGCATACAGGATCCTGGGCTTTATAAATAGAGGCATAGAGTACAAAAGCAAGGAATTAATGATGAACCTTTATAAAACACTGGTTCGGCCTCAACTGGAGTATTGTGTCCAAATCTGGGCACCGCACTTTAGGAAGGATGTGAAGGCCTTAGAGAGGGTGTAGAAAAGATTTACAAGAATCCATCCAGGGATGAGGGACTTCAGTTACGTCGATAGACTGGAGAAGCTGGGGTTGTTCTCCTTAGAGCTAAAAAGGTTGAGAGGAGATTTGATAGAGGTGTTCAAAATCATGCGGGATCTAGACACAATAGATAGAGAGAAACTGTTCCCATTGGTGGAAGGGTCGAGAACCAGAGGACATAGATTTAAGGTGATTGGCAAAAGAACCAAAGGCGACATGAGGAAAAACCTTTTTACAAAGTGAGTGGTTAGGATCTGGAATGCACTGCCTGAAAGGGTGGTGGAGGCAGACTCAATCACGGCTTTCAAAAGGGAATTGAATAAATACCTGAAGGAAAAAAATTTGCAGGGCTATGGGGAAAGGGCGGGGGAGTGGGACTAGCTGAAGTGCTCTTGCAGAGAGATGGCATGGACTTGACGGGCCAAATGGCCTCCTGTGCTCTAACCATTCTATGATTCTATGATCCAATTTTGGGTCAGATATTTTTCAGGCGGTCTTGGGGCGTAGCACGTTGGTCCCTGAAATTGAGCTTCATTACGCCCGTTTTTTGCCCACAAAATGCGTGCAATGAGGACCAATTTCTACCTCCTATGATTTTACAAGAAATAACAGATTTATTTTAAAATGCACTATGAGCCCTGGCGATGCAGGGGTAAAGATTTGTCTTCACAACTTACGACCTTCAAGAGTGTTGGATTCTGATGAATTTGCCACACATGTTATTGATAACAAGACCATTGCCAAAAATATTGATTCATTTCATACCTAAAATACAAAATCTGATATCCATTCCATTAATGTAGCATTTTAGTCATAATACATTTTATACTGATCATTGTCATGTTAACCTAAAAACCTTGCTTTCTTATTACCTCAGTTAATTGGTGTAGAGATCCCAAAGATTAATTTAAGACAGAGGCACCCTAACACGCAGGTAATGTAGTTGGAGGTGGCGTTGGCGCTACAAAGCTGCCAGTATTGAAGTTTTGGAAAGAGCTTTGGCAAGATTATATTTAATTGCCTACCTGTGGGCCTGGCTAACCAAACTATCCTGAAGCATGACTTTCAACTTGCTTAGACGATAACTAATCCACTGCCAAAGGAGCATTGGTGCATGACTAGTTTAGCGATAACTTTTTGGTGCTCTTGCCTTCCAATGCAGGCTGCTATGTTTGAAAATAATATCAGCTTAACGAGAAATGTAACATTTAGGATTACTGTGGCTGATATGAAGATCAATGTAGCAAAATGGTTAGTTTTGTATATATTACAGATACTGCATGCAGTCCATGCAATTCTTTGGTGACTAGGGTACACTACGGTGATGTAACTGTGGATAGTAAGTTTTCTGCTGTAGGCCGTTCCTTCAGAGATTTGACTGGCCAGTCCATCATAACCAATTTTTAGAACAAGAAGTTTTTAGTCATAAATATAATCACCATATCTCAAGTAGAAGTCAATATGAATGTACCTTCAAATTTAAGCTGTTTTCACTACAGTAGATGTGGATCAAACAGAGTACAGTTGTTCAGGGAATTCACAACGCCGACTAATGGAAGTCCCCTTCTAAAAGCCAATACAATTAATCCATTTTAGTTCAGTGTTTGATACACAACTAATGATTATATAAATGGGTTTATCACTTGGTGAAGTATATGGCCTTTAGGTTCACATCAGTATTTTTGTACTGAATCTAACTCTTGTTTGGTTAACACTGCAAATAAAGTCTTAGTACCCAATAACCGATCACATCTGTTGATTTACAAATGGTAGCTATTCAGGGATGAGAAATTGCTGAAATCCAAAATAATCTAGATTCAGCTGATTCAGATTTTGTTTTGCAATTGGGTTTTAATTGGTATTTGATATGATAATAGATCTAAATTTGATTCCTGGTAAAACCTTGCTTTTGTGGGAGTCGCTGGAAATAAACAGACTGCGAGACTTTCATAGCAGCAAAGTAAAACACGTGTTAGCTTTATTAACTCTCCGCATGGACTGAGGGACTCGGCCTCGTCGCAGGGCTATGACGTCATCAACAATCAAGGACTCTTAAAGGGACCCTGCCCTGATAACCCAACCAAGTTCCGTACATAACGTGGAGCGATAACAACATTGGCTATACATAGTGAATTGTGTTACTGTCCCTATGTGGTCTCCGCCACACTTTAATTAAAAAAATCACAGTTGCTTTTAACTTTTATATGGTTATATTCAGTACTGAAATAGTTCATCACTGTTTTCAGAGGCTAATAATACTTTAACCCGACACTTAGATTAGAATTTTTCTCCACAAGTAATTGTGAAAGTAGCAAATATAAGGTGAGCTGTAGAAATATTGGCCTGTAATTTGCGGTGGGTAATAACAGCAAATGAACAGCATTTGCCACTATTACCCTTTTGAAACTGACCGCAACTTCAGGATTTAGCGCATGCGCATCCTAACGCGGTAATCCTTAAGTTGCGGTCAGTCATTCACAGCTCCGACACTGGCTGCGCTGTGGATCCCCACCACACAAATAAAAGATTTTTTTTTAAAGTTTGTTCATATTTATTTCAGGTTTATCTTTTCCCCATGTGAGAGCCCCAATCTTTGTTTTGTTCACTGTACAAATAAAAGGAGCTTCTTCACTTCCTGGTTGTGAGAATTCAATATTGTGATTGGCTGCTCAGACAGCTTGTTGATGTCACAGCAGCTCGCGCGATGGAATTCCCACTAAACTGCACTGATCTCAACTGCATGTCAAAAAAGCCAAACTTCTGGCCACAGAGATCATGAGATCTTTGTGGGCAGCTTTCTTCAGGGTCAATGCATTAAGCAGTTCTCATTTTTCATCTCTATCATTTTGAGTCATTTATTTCCCCACGTTAGATACCTCTGATCTGTGAACCCTCCCCCAACGAAAAGGCTTGTTAGAGAACCTGTGCTACGTTTCTGCCAGTGCCACTTTTTAAGCTGCCTATAGACAGTGTGTAACCTACCTTCCCTCCCTGTGGACAAGCGCTTGAACAACATTTCCCAACTCCTCTAATGGCCTAGTTACAATAAGGTGCTCCTCGTGTAGGAACTGTGAGCAAGAACTTGTAACACAGCATGCTCCTTCATGACCACACAGGGCCAAAGAGATTGCCCTCAAGACGTAGATAATTTAAAGTAAACTGGTGACAGATGGTAAAATTAGAACAGCACAAATTATAACTTCCCAGAAGTTTTGCAGTGCATATTGGTAAAATATCAACCAGATTTGGGCTCAGGAATCTGAATTGAACAGATTTGCTCATCCCTAATAGATATTAAGGATTCTTATCTGCAAACTGGTCTTACTTTCATTCTGAATATTATTTAATACATTCTCCGTAAAGTTCACATATATTACATGATGAAGATTGTTCATTAAAATGAATAGCCTCAGTATCAGTATGACTTCACATTTCTTCTGTTCTGTGAATATGAAAGAAATGAATTCAGGATTCTGCACACTGCCTATTCAGGCCAAATTTAAAAACTTGTTTACAATTATATGTTCTTTGAAATATAAGAAATACAGCTGTGAAAATTTAGCCTTTTTTAAGTCCTGTATAAATGTCATTGTCAGATATTCATCACTATGTTGCTGCCATTTTCCCTCAAAGTATTTGCATGAAACTAATGCAAACTACATTTGAAAGAACAAAATGTATGTGGAAAAAGTTACCCCTTTTCCCAGGCTTCATGCGTAACTCTCTGAAATACTTTGAATTCTTTTGCTCCTTCCATTTAAAGAGACAGCCCTTTGGAGGCTATTGATTTTGTTTGTGTTTGATGTGCTGCTTTTATAGACTTGTTGTAGGAGTTCCTTTGGCGTTCTTGCATGCGTGCATTGTGGGAAACAACCATTGTAAGCTTGCTGCCTGTAGTAACATTTTTGGTAAGTTGCCATTGATTAATTGAAGTACAGTGGAAGAGACTGAGGAATTTGTAATACATTGGTAATATTGCACCACAGAATACTGCCACTTAACTCATGGATTACACCACTCGGGAATCTTGAACAAGCACTTGCATTAACTAAAAGATATAGTTTTCCGCATTTGATTTTAATGCTATTTCCCTGCCATTTCTGCTCCAATATTCTCCAGTTTCCAGGGTTTTACTGGAACCAACTCTAGACTCCAGTTCCTAACAATTTATGACTGGGCTCAAAACAATCAAAAAAAGTAAATCATCTCAGCTACCAGAAGTCATTTAGGAAACATCATAGAAACATAGAATTCTACCATAGGTCCATCTCATCTGCTGTCCTACTGTCCTCGCAGTTGTATGTCATAATGTGTTTCTCTTCAAAATACTCATCCAAATTTTCCCTGAAGACGTCTAAGCTGCTTGCCGCTGCAATAAACAACCACCATCCCGGTAATGTTTCCTCACATGCTGCCCGAATCTACTTCTCAACTTAAAGCTCACGAGCCCTCGTTCTGCCATCACGTACTAAAACAATTAGCCCCGACTGATCCGTCACATTTACAAAAGGTGCACCTATATTTTTGGATAGGCAGATAATGTATGGTTCTTTTACTGGATTGTTGCTATGGATACATCCTGCACAAGACTGAGGTTTTGTTCTGTAAGATTGTTGATGAATTTTGTGCCCGTCGAGGGATGTCAATAATAAAACCAGCGAGTGCTGGAAAGGCACAACAGATCAGGCAGGATCTGAGAAACGGGTTAATGTTTAAAGTGTAACCCTTCATCAGAATGCCTGTCATAAACTGTGGTAACCATGGTACCTTAATCCACAATGTTTGAAAATGCAGTCTGACAGAAAACTTTTGAAAGGGGGTTCTCTTGAATATATTAGTTTCAAAGATTAGCAGAGAATCCATCAAATCGTCACCAGACATGACATGCCATACAGTTCACTACAATAAGATGTAAAATAACCAAGGGGTTAGCGTAGATCTAACATACTAAGGTGGCTCTGGTTGCTGTGGGGAAAAATAATTCAGCCTAGTATGTTTCATATCCTGGCAACAAGGATTTCTGTTACCATGGTTGCAGCTCTGGATCCATAAAATTCAAAGATGTGTGTTTTTTTTGTTGATTGGCGATAGAATCCATTTTATGCATAGGGACTGTAAGTCTATGGGTGTGCCACTGTTATAATCCAGAAAGCTGAGAGGGGAAGGGGTGGGGAGGGGGCTCTTGTCCCAGAAAATAGAGGGGAAATTGTCTGGAATCACTTTATGACACTCTCGCACCAGAGACCAGTAATAAATAGTGGTGGAAATAGAGTAGAAGCATTGTTAGAAGCTTAGGAGCTGGTTGTAGGCCTCTCTTAACAATAGGCCTGTGGCACATAGCATGCGGGCCAGCAAAAAAGGGGGAACGTGACCAACAGAATGAGGTATTTTTTCTTTTTGAAATACATAGGAAAAAAAAACTGAAATCCAAGACCGTAGGTTTATCAGGTTCCAACCAATGGAATGTTTAACAGTGATGTGAGCAGGCAGCCACAGTTGCACTGCCCACTCTCATTGCTGTTGGATGGGAGAATGCAAGAGCTCTACACGTTTGTACTCAAACACGTGCTTGGAGTACTGATCACTGGCCTCAAGCTGCTGCTGAGATTTCCCATCATAGAATAGAGCTGACAGGACAGGACAGTGAGCTCTATTCCATCCTGTGGCACACTGAGCCTGCTGAATTATCTAGACTTAAAACGTGGCTATATGTTGTCGATGTGCAATACGGATGATGTGCAGTCTTGCAATCAGCCCCGAACTGCTTATTTCTGCAAAATTGGTAACATTATGTTGTGCATTTGGTGTCAGTGTGGTGCAAAAGATGGTGATGCACTGATTCCAAATGAGACCTAAGAATGTCATTCTGAACACAATGCAATCAGGTTTCTTTCTTGGGTTGACCCTACCTGTATCTGGACCCAATCCAAATTAAAGGTGCAACAAGGCATGACCACCTATCATCTCTTACATAACATAATATTCACATTGCTGCTTAACATCTTTTACTAAAATAATTTGACCAGATTTGTATTATCCTGCACACAGATGCTTTAATTTTATAAATGACTAGCCCAGTGGGTTTTTTTTTAAAGTCATCGTAAAGTGGCCAGTTTCTTCCTCTGTAATTCGTCATTTTTATTTTGTTGTTGTGTAAGCTGTTTTGTATAATTGCTTCTGACTCTTATTTTTCTTTCCATGGCCACATGTATCGGAATGCGACGTGACCTGCTTACCTCATCATATCAATGTCTTGATGCATGCTGCATGGTTGGTAATGTCATGGGGTCTTCTGTGCATGTAAACTACTGCCGTTTAATTCCGTACGATGTGTTATTTAATGAGGGTGATCCCTGTGTCTGTATTGTACAATATAACAAAACCCATTATCTACTCTTGTTGTGTCAAGAGAAAGTATTCTGTTGACATGCAGCCGGTGCCTGCGGTCTGTCTGCAGGAACAGGATGTTGCTGCATTAGGCAGCTGCAGTAAGGCGCTCCTTGGTCCATCGATAAAAGCTGCACTGGTCACCAATCCACTTTTATAAGTGAATATAAGTTTTGCAGACGCTATATGAAGCCAATATATGATTGGCATGTTGTAATAGATATGTTTACTGATATTTGGTAAGTGTTAAAACAGTTCAGTTAGACGAAAAGAGACTGATTTGATACGATCTTGTGTTTCTTTCCTGACCTTGGATTAATAATGGGGCTGAAATCTACTTTTTTTTTTAACATCCCGATTAAATGTGAGATGTACGCTGAGAAACTGGATCAGTTTGATTCCTGTGTCCATTGGTGAGCGGATCATCGTTGGATCCCAATGCTTGGCAACTTTCTAAATTCCCTCACCTGATTTCAATATTGACACGTTGGAAAAAAATCCAATTTCTAACCGCTACAAAATAAGTGTTTTGACCCCAATCAGAACAGCTGCAGTAGTAAGCCCATCAGACTACATAAAAGGGAGCTCACATTTTCATGACCAATTTGAATGATAGTTGCATTTGCAAAAAAAAATCTGCCTGCTATTCAGAACATGGCTTGCAGTCAAATTGTAAGATTCCAATTGTAATTCATTCTCTCATTCTCCAACCAAAACCCTAGTGCTCAGGAAAGAGGATTTGAATCCTCAGTTCAATGGTAATTGAGAGTGGCATTCATTCACCATTGCCTGTGCCATGTGATGCTACAGCTCCACGTAGTTCCTGTGTAAAACAATTCTACATGTAAAATCCACATCAAATTGTTAAATAGTGCATAGCATCAGCAGAATGTACAATCGGTATTAGGAGGAGATGCCACTTGTCTCAAACATTCCCTATGATCCCAGTAGGGTAATTAAAATGGATTATCTGACCTTACTATTCCTTGTAGTTAGTAGAGATTAATTTTGTGGAGCTTTGCTCTTAATGGGCCGTAAATTAAATAAAACATACCAAAAAATGTGTTGATGTATCTCTTGCAAATTGAAAAATTGATGCAGAGAAAAGCTGAACCTTGCTGAGGAGCGTGATCACGTAAAGTATTGACTATTGCCAACAGGGCTGAATGACAGACTGTAACATTTACATTGGGCTCATTAAACCAGACAGTTGCTCTATTCTGTTCCCGAGAGTGCACAGTCCTTATTGTACTGGATAATATAACTAAATTCATCCAGTTTCACCTTTGGAGATGCAGGAGAAAGCCATTGCTGCTATAATTCAATAGCTCTACGTGTTACATAAAGGTTAAACCACAGAACAGTTAATTGCGATGGTGTAATGCCGATGGGTGTTAATCCGGGCCAAATGTCAATAAGCATCCATACAATAAGAAGGTTAAAACAGTTGCCGTAGAAGAAATATTATACAGCAAATGCATTCAGTTCAATAATCTCCCACCAACACTTCTGAAATGTAACATTACGCCTGAATATTACATAGAATGAGATGTTGGAGAAATTGTTTCCTAAACAACCTTTTTGTTTTATCTACGGCTAACCTTTTGTTTAACCATCCTTACTGAGAAGGGCACAAAAATAAATCTAGACTGTACTGGTTCGGGCTCAAATGTTGAACTTTATGTCGCATAGTATTTTCCATTTATTGTTTGATGATTATTCCTTTTGGTTTAGAATCCTAAATCTCAGGAGCCCGTCACTTTGGATTTTCTAGATGCTGAACTGGAGAATGAAATTAAAGTGGAGGTAAGATGATCTTAGTTGGCCAGCGACAACCGACAGTGGAATGTCAAAGCCTTTTAACTCCATAATGTCTGGATTCACTTTAAAAATAATAATAATGTGAGCTGGTTCATATGTAAATTGCCTGTATTTTTTTCCGTGGCTTTTTGTGTCGTGCAGGTCATGTGCTTACTTGAAGAAACTTTGCCTTCTCCTAATTGGACATGACAGCCTGTCTGTGTAATCATGAACAGACTCTGGCTGGCAAACTTTCAGTGCCAATTGGCCTGACCACGGGAGATTATTTCAGTTTAGCAGTTAGGTAGCTTGTATGTGCTGCGGTGTGTGCCTCATTTTTAAATAAAAAACTTTTTTTATTTTAGTGAAATTGTACCTTTTTTGGCAACCATTCAGGTCTTCGAACTGCTGAACAGTGTTATCATTCCTGGAAAATCTAAGCACTGATTGCTGGTTAATGGGATGCCACTGGAATATAATGACTGGATTGTCTGTCTATTCTTAAAAGTGCATGTATCCACGTCTAACACTATGCCAAAAACTCAAAACCAAATTGATGTGATGTGGATCACATGGGTTCGGGTGGATGCAGAGTGATAGAAGATTTGAGGTTAGGATCAGATCAGCCATGATCTTATTGAATGGTGGAGCAGGCTCGAGGGGCCGATTGGCCTACTCCTGCTCCTATTTCTTATGTTCTTATGTGCTTTCTACAAATAATCTAACTGCTGTGCTCTACACTATAAAGGAACAATTTTGGTTGCAACTCTGTAAAATACAGAAGAAAGGGAGTTTCAACACACTATTTCACCTATGACCAGCAAATTACCTATGGCATTGCCCATGGTCAGTTGATAAATATAAAGATGACAACCAATTTGGAAGAGAGACTTCAGAAACTCTCCAGAGAGCCATCCAGGGCTCAAGCCTACAAGAAGATTGTGACATTTGACCTAGGGTGTTTTTTTAATTCATTCATGGGATGTGGGCGTCGCTGGCAAGGCCAGCATTTATTGCCCATCCCTAATTGCCCTCGAGAAGGTGGTGGTGAGCCGCCTTCTTGAACCGCTGCAGTCCGTGTAGTGAAGGTACTCCTACAGTGCTGTTAGGGAAGGACTTTCAGGATTTTGACCCAGCGAATTGAATTGGCAGAAAAGCATGCATTAAAATCATGACAGGAAGTAAGGTTTGTGAACAGGAAGTAGGTGCCCTGCACGAAATTTTTAATAATCTATTGATTAGAATTGTGATGACGCTCCTCAAATGTTACTAATTCGAACTGCCATTACCTATATTTTTCTTGTGTGTATAGACATATATATGTAGAATTAAATGTTTGTGGTAATTGAAGAGCTGGTGAATGAAACTGAAAAAAGTCCACAACATTTGGTAGCAGCTAATCTTGAGTTTTATGAACATGTGTACGTTTCCAGAACATGGCAAAGTTCTTAATTCCCAAAGGCAATATTGATTTTAAACAGTGTCTTTGAGCCATTCATGTATCCATCATGATACACTTTGATTCCTGTAATTCATGATGTTGCACTTACAAATTCATCTATACGTTTCTTCTAGAGGGTACATTCGTACTACTTCTTTGTACTTTGTCATGACTCTACTACTGTGCCCTTGGCCCCTTTCTTTATAGAGTTACATGTTAAACTAGCTTTGGAAATGGCTTCATTGAGCTCTGCTTGAGGTAGGGCTGCAGAGCAGTTTGGAGGCATTGTCCCATATTAGTCACTGGATCAAACTATTGCACAAAACTGAATAGCTGCAAGTTATTAATTGATGTCTTCTAGATTCGACACAGCATGATAGAAGGGCAAAATGGTGAGAGGACTCTCGACACACTAATCAAATCCTACGATGAGGTACAGTCTATAACTAATTGCTTATCTAATTGGTCTCTGTGTTGAGAATTTTTTTAAAGACAGAAATGAATTGCTTCAAGGAAGGCATAAGCAGTGTACTTTGTTTTTCAATATTTACTGAGTCTCAGATGTGACAATCAACAGGTATAAAGAGTCAGCCTTCACTACAATCACCCAGGACAAGGTTATATTACTAGAGTGTTGGTGTTAAATAGATGTTGTGCTAAGACATGTTTTGCTAATCCTCTCTAACAATGCAAACATAGTTCATTTGATTGCCTCCCTGCAGTTAGCGTTGCTGGGATTTCTTTCGTCCCCTCTCTTCTGAAGGATTGATTCTTCCTGAGATGTGTTTCCACCTGTACCACTAACCCTTCAGTAGCTCACTGATTGCCCACTCTACATCACTGAGCCCAGATTGTAAGTGCTGAGGGAGGAGGCAAGGCATCATATGCAAGCCGTCACAGTGCAAGGAAAGGCAAATCAAATCAAATGTGCAACAAGCACTCTGATCATTTTGATATTTTTTATAACATTTAATAATTAATCGTTTTTCAAGTAATCAGAATAAAACTAGTAGTCTTCCTTGATGCAGGCACTTTGGAACAATTTTCCACGTTCAACTGTTTTCAATTTTAACACTTAAGGATCCCTGCCCCTGACAGGGTTGCAAATGTTGCATGTCGCTGGTGTCATGTGCTGCCATTCCTCCACAGCACAAGCACAAAAGCAGCAGCAACATTCTACATATGCAGCATTTTTAACACTTAGACTGCCGGTGGGTCCAGCGAATCCCCAGTCTCTTTCTGCTGGACCAACCAGTTTTCAGTTCTTGTAAAGTGATGATGAAAATATTAATATTACAATAATTACAATAATAAAAGCTGTTGAAATGTCAGGAATAGCACTTTTACTACAAATTAAATGCTCAAAGTATAATTTTAACACTAAGTATTAGTTCTAGTTACAGTTATTGCCCTTATTCCCTCGGAGGTGCCGTCTTTCGGACAAGACGTTAAACCGAGGCCCCGCCTGCCCTCTCAGGTGGACATAAAGATCTGTCAAGTTATCCCCGGTGTCCTGTACAACATTTATCCCTCAACCAACATCACTGAAAACAGATTATCTGGTCATTATCACATTGCTGTTTGTGGGAGCTTGCTGTGTGCAAATTGGCTGCCACGTTTCCTACATTACAACAGTGACTACACTTCAAAAGTACTTCATTGGCTGTAAAGCGCTTTGGGACGTCCAGAGGTTATGAAAGGCGCTATAGAAATGCAATATACTACTGCAAATCACAGTACACAGATATATAATGTTGTGAAGGATACTGAAAGTAATTTTGAATTGCGATATTAAACAACCTTCTCTTGTCTTCACAGAGGCATATTGACAAAGGGACTCGAACATACACATGGACTCAAGTAAATAGTACAGATTACAGGTAATGAAATATTGGCCCAGAAATTCGTGAACGGGGCTTGCAGCGCGTGCAAGCCCCGTATTTGCACTTACCCCGCGCTCGTGCCGATCAGCTTCTGGGACGCCTGAACTTGCAGAAATAGAAAGCACATTCCCGGGCAGCGTATGATGTCACGCCGCCCAGGAGTGCAGCCAGCGCGAAGCCAGGAGCGTGCAGTGCAAGTGAGACACGCCCCTTGAGGTCTCAGTTTCACTGGACATGCCCCCAATGTTTCTGTCAAGCTCCTAAGCATCTTTACATGCAAAGCAGCAGTTTAAATAGGTTTTTGGAAGTTTTTTGAAGATTTTGGTAACTTTTATAAACTTTTTAAAATGTTTACATTATTTTGAGTAATCTGAAGTAGTTTTAAAGAGAATTAAAGCAATTTAAAGACTTTTAAAAGCCCTAAAAGAATTTTTTTAATTCCATTTATTTATTTAGCAATGTCGTCGTCATACGTGTCTTCACACTGTTCCCTTTGGGGAACTGTATGAAGTGGTGGAAGGATTTATGGCCGTGATTAACGCTCATTCCGTGACCGTAACCATCTTTGAACCAGCCATTAGGGCGGTTAGTGCTATGGCGGGAGGGTTTTACGGGCTCCCACAAGCTATACAAGGAGGGGGGGCCACCCACACCCACGGACGCAAATATCCCACTGGATGTCAACCCCAGAATTTAGAGCCGGAGCTCCGACTCCACTTGCCGGGACTGTCTGGAGCGGGGTTCAGAAACCCTACCCTGATCTGGCCCAGCGGCGGGGATCCTACCGCTATGACAAACGCCCAATCCGATTAGCAACGTGAGATGGCAGCATAGGGCTCCAGTCACGGGGAGGGAAAAGGCGCAGGAAACGTATGGGTGTCACCTTTTGTGCGGAGTGGGCCTTTTGCGTAGCAGTAAGCATCCCCGCCGCTGGGCCAGAAGGAGTAGGGTTTTGAACCCCACTCCAGACAGTCCCGGCAAGTGGAGTCGGAGCTCCAACTTCAAATTCTGGGTGGACATCCAGCGGGATACTTGCGTCCGTGGGTGTTGGTGGCCCCCCCCCCTCAGATGGGTTGTGGGAGCCCGTAAAACCCTCCCGCCATAGGACTAACCACCCTAATGGCTGGTTCAAAGATGGTTACGGTCACGGAATGAGCGTTAATCACGGCCATAAATCCTTCCACCACTTCATACAGTTCCCCAAAGGGAACAGTGTGAGGATACGTACGATGATGACCTCTTGCGCAATGCACCTCCTTGGGCCCTCAGTCGCAGATGCGAGGGGGCAAGTCGTGCAATTGTTAAATTTTTTATTTTATTGACATGTAAAATGTTGGCCCAGTAATTCCCTTCCAAATGCGCTAGTACGGTCGGGGTGCTTACGCATCTGGCCAGATGAAATGCCGGTTTTCAGCATTCACAGTGCATGTGGGGAAAACTGGCATTTCCTGTCCTCTGAACGAAGGGGTTCAGAGGCAGAACGCGTGCGACTGCACAGGCAGCGCGTGCGCAGTATAATTCGCCGCTTTCATTAATGCTTTCAGTGAGGTCCAGTCATTACAACTTACACATGAAAAAAGCATGGGTACAGTTGCTCCAGAGGCTGCGGAGGAAGATATTTCTTATCGTGGAGCTTCTGAAAGTATGTATGTCTGTATATATTCCTTTGCGTGTTATGTATATATTCCTTTACTTATGTGTATGAATGTATTATTTAATTATGACTTTCAGAGAAAGTAACTTATTGGAAAATCATAATTAAAAACATACATTCATACACATTAGTAAAGGAATATAAAACATACATACATATACGTAAAGGAATATATGTGGGCATACATACATAACTCATTCTCACATTCCATTCACACAGCCACAATTGCTCCTTCTACCTACCATTCTGAAAACCCTTTTTAAAAAAAAAAAAAAAAAATTTAAACTTTAAAACTTACTTAAAATTTCTTAAAATAACTTCCCTCCCTTTCCCAAACAAAAATATTGCATTTCAAAAGCTCCACGATAAAATATATCTTCCTCCGCAGCCAATGAACAACTTTACACTTGCTTTTTTCAAGTGTAACTTCTAAGGACTTACCCTCACGGATTTCATGAATGAAATCTACGAAGTTCACTGCGCAAGCGCTGCCTGTGCAGTCGCACGCGCTCGAGGTCTGGAAATGCCGGCGTTCCCCGCATGCGCTGTTCATGCTGAACGCCGGCATTTCCAACGGCCAGAAGCGTGAGTAAGCCGACCGTACTCACGCTTCTGGCCGCGAATTTCTGGCCCAATACATTGGAAGAGGTCCCATTTCCTTTCCAATCACCTTTTGAGGCTAAGTTTTAACCAAACTATTAATTTTTGGAAGGAGCATGGTTGGTTTAACTTTGAGTACTGCCCTGTCATCTCTGGGACCTGGTTTCAAATCTGTCTCAGTCAAGTTGCCATTATACTACCAATTTTGTATGATGCTAAGTGGCTTCAAATGTGCCTCACTGCAAAAGCAACGCAATTGTGGAGTCAATCTGTGATCTGACTTCTGAGTGCACTGAAGTAGGTCATCTGAAACTGCTTGGACTTCAAGTCAAGTTCAAAAAGTGCTCATGCAGTCCATTAATCCTCCTTGGACCTTTATAAACATAGCACGGGATCTTTTCAATGTTAGGAGAAAGCAGGTGTTCCTGCCTATATTCTTTAATTGAAAATTAGCCACCCAGGGAAAGAGAACTCTCTGCAGAAGTGTACCTATTTCTCAGTGATTGAGCAGATGGCTGGTGGAGAAAAGAAAAATGCCTCACTTGTGCACCTTTCTGAGGTTGTGGTTAAAGTACATTGTTGAGACAATGTAGGGGGAGCTTTATTCTGCATCTTACCCATGCCTGACTTGGAATTGCTTGATGCTGACACTAAAGCCCTGATTTTGGAGACACTTTCTGCAACATGGAGGTTTGCTGATGGCAGGTAGGGCTCAGAAAATCTGTCCCTGAACCTCAAGCTTCCGATTTGTGTCTGATGGGCAATTTGGGACCAAAGAATACTACTGGCCTCATTTAAATGATTTAAGACGGGTCCCGTGCTTTATCTTCTAACTCCGGGCAAGGCTCCATCTACTGCATACACCTCTCCCATCTAAACTGGGCATGCAGGATTCCTGGGACTTGGTGTTTTAAAGGGGGATAACAATTATCGTTCCTGGTAGATGACGTTGTGCTGCTTTGACTCCGTGTATTCTTTGTTTTTCCGGTGTAGAATCACCTCAGCCTGTTTGCCTCAGCATCTGTTTGCTGTTTCTCAGCTGCTGCATCCAGCTTCAAAAAAAATTACACTGTGCACTTTGGCACAATGGAAATATGTGTATAAAAGGACAATGGTTATGCACAGTGCTTCAAATGGTGCTTCCCGGAGGGTGTGGTAGTTATCAACTTAGGTTTGTGCTATGGATGATGGGCCCGGCAAGAAATATGAGGAGTATGGTTATCTTTGCCTTCTTCCTGATACTAGCAAACTTCTTGCTCACTTGGAGCCAGGCGTTAAGGATCTAGATGACTGTATTGACTCAGTCAGCAACCTCCCTGTACGTTTGCGCCCGAGTGGCCCTGGAGATGGAGCACGCAGTGTCCGCCGGCACACTCGAGGCCTTCCGCGACCGGTGGACACCGCAGGAACTGGAGTGCATCATCACCCCGGGGAATAGAATTTTAATTTGATTTGTTAAGGGTCCTTTTTATTTGTTTTAAGTTACAGTCCTTATTGTTTGTGTCCCTTTAAAAAGGGGGCGTATGGTTGACTTTTAATAGGCAATCGCCTATGATCAAGAGTCGGCAACCTCCATGAATGCAGCTTACACCTGTTTGTTTAGCGAGGCCCCCCCCCCCAAAAGAATTGCCTTTCTTTAGGTCACTTCCTGCAAAAAGACCTCTTAGCATCAAAAGTAGGTGGCACTTCTGCTCATACTTCTCTCCGGTGTCTTTGTGAGCAAACAGTCAACTTTTCTATCACCCCTTCAACTTCCCCTTTAATGAGCTACTGCCCTTTAAGAGCTGCTGCATTGCCAGATTTTCTGCTCCCAACCATGTGTGCTGCAGGCCAAGCTCGCTAAGCATTCTGATCATGTGCCAGTACCTTATTAGGTAAATTAGAGGGAGGAACTTCCATCAGAAGATTTGATGCAGCTCACCCTCTGAGCTACCGACAAAGGCAAGCTTGAGCACAAGCTAGCTCAGGCCATTATCAGATGGCCGAGGATCAAGTGAACATTGTCGAAAGTACTTCCACCCTGCAAAATCTTTCAAGTGGACAAACATGAAAGAACCTCCACCCACAAAAGACATATCCTTACTGTTTACACAATACATGGATTAACCAAAAAGATCATTATTCATTACTAGTTCAACATAGCTTAATATAGTCCATGCCAGGATGATGGAGATATGTTTTTCCCCCTCCCATTTTTCTTCCTTACCGTGCCTCTCCTAAAGGTGGTGTTCCCATGCTTTGGTATGGTTGCATGGATGCTGGTCATGTTTTGGAACCTGGTTCCTTGACAGTCATTGTTCACAGGCCATTCAACCATATGAGTCATCACAACCATACATGATTCTCTCCTCACCTGATGTTCACAAACACACACTTCCAGGATGGATTGCTGGATAACAATCACAAGTGGGAACCCAGGCCACTTTTCCTGTACCGTTGCCCTTGCTGGGATCAACTACAGGTACTTAGGCACAGAATGAGGATCGAAACTGGAACTTTTCTGGTGCATATATGACTTAGCTATTCATGGAACAAGCTTTGTTGAACAAGCCAAGAATCTTTTCATGCCTTAAAATAAATTTTCTTCACACTGTTGGGGAACTTGGACTGGAGAATTCCACAAACACTGCCGCCTTTCCCCCTTTCAAAACAAAAGTCTTGTGTGATTGTATTCAGAAGATAGCATTCCACCATTTATGTTTCTTCAGCTCTGTTCTGCTGGGTGAAAATTTGAGTATGTTGCTTTACCTCTGTGCAGTCTCACAACAAATGTTGTGACCTGAGGTAGAAGACAGTTCTGTGAGAAGACATCTTTTTTCTGCAGTCAAGTGTACAAATAGCTCTCCTGAGAAAGCAGAGGAACATTCTCATCAGATTCCCCCTTATAAAGCCAGCTATGTAGAAAGCATTATATTTAAACTTTGATTAAACAATTATGACATTTTTCTGATCCATTCTATGTTTAACTAAATAGGATTCTCTGTGACATGATTGATAAAGGGGAACAGCTGGAAAGATTAGCGTTGTAGCAATCCGTGAGCGCAGAATAGACACCCATACCAAAGGTATTGGCCCAGAAATTAGGTTCGGGGGCTTGCCGCGCGTGCAAGCCCCCGATGTGCACTTACCTGGCGCGCTGACATTTCAATCCTGGCCCGCATTGCATTTCCTGTCATTGGCCCGCTTCAGGTCCTGCCGCGCTGTGCGTGCGTGACCCAGCGGCGTACTTAGTGCGATGAGCCGGCTGGGATCACGTGAGCACTGGGCAACCAATGGGAGGTTGCAAAAGTTCATTCATGAGTTTGATAGTAAGAACTGTCAAACTCATGAAAACTCCTGGCCCCAAAACACTACTTAAACTTCAAAGAAAATTAAAAAAAACATCACACTACTTAAATAAACTATAAATAACTGTAAAAAACTATTTTAAACAATAATTTTAAATTTTGAAAAAAATTATAATATAAAAAATCGGGGCTAAAAATACACTTACCTTACTGTAAAGTCTTCAAAAATAATGAACCTGTGGAAAAAATTTCTAATTTTACTTAATAGACCACTTACCTGTTAAAAGTAAGTACTTACGGCTGCTTTTTTCACACGTAAAAACCGGAGTCTTTTCCCCATGGGCAACTCTTCAAAAAAAAAAGGGAAGTTCAGCGCGCACGCGCTACCTGAAGCCTCGCACGCGTTCCGCCTCTTAACCCCTTGGGTCAGAGGAGAGGAAATGCCGGTTTTCCCCGCATGCGCTGTGCATGCTGAAAACCGGCAATTCCTCCGGGCCCACGCGTGAGTACCCCGTCCGTACTCACGCGTTGGGACAGGAATTACTGACCCAATAGGTCAGAGTGATTTACCAGTCTCATGGCTTCAGTTATTTCAGATTTTGTATGATTTTAGGCAGGGAATTTCAGGATATTGACTTGGCAATGAGAAAGGAATGGCCTTGTATGTCCATTTATCTACTAGACTGTCTGACTCAGTATCTCCTCCAAGCCAGCTCACTAGAAGATGTCATCAGCACTGTTAATTGAAACAAAATATTTTTCTCTTCCACCTGGCGCCAGCTAAATAAAAACACTTTCCGCTTGATGCCCACACTGGCCTGTTGGCCTCCTATGTAAGCAGAACACTGGAATCAAGGACAGATTAGGATTTCCAGCATCTGCAGTATTTTGCTATCGTATTAGGAAATTTGATTTTGATTGCTGTATTTCAGAAAGCAGACAAGAGAGTTTAGTTGAGGGGGAAATCCACTTATCACCATAACAAAAATGTGCTATCATTTTCTGCTAGATTGCATCATCCCTATTCCCTTTCCACCAGGGATTCCCCACTTTGCATGTTGAAACCATTTAGCAGCAAAGGAAAATTAACCTTTAAAATCACCGGCTGACTGCTGGCAGTGGGAAGGAACTGCAATGGGAGCATTAATGGCAGCGAGTTTACCATAGTAGCAATGACATCTTTTATTTATGCTGTTTCCTGTATGGTTGCTTCTTGCTCACCAGAATCAATAAGTTATGTGATAATATCTATCTATTTTCCCCAGTTTGGCATTGGTTCTGCCACCGTACGGTTCCTACTACATCAAAGCCAAACTAGACGAGGTTATCACCCAGGCGAAACGTAAGTATTAGGAAGGGCGCAAGCTAACCTGCTACTGCATGCCAAAGTATTGATTCTGTAAAGTAATAAAAGATCTTAAGCTAATATTTTGAAAGTTTCTGAAACAGTAAGAAGTAGGTTATCAGATAGATGTCCTTCATAGTGTGAAGCAATGATTCTAAAGCATCGGAGAAACAAACATGCAAGGATGTAACCGATTGCATGGTTTGAATCTGTAAGAGTGCTCATTTTCTTTCTGTGTCAAAGTTCCGTTACTGAATATGCACAATTTCCCTTGTCATGTAATTTTTAGAATCATTGTACAGCTGTACCTTCTGGTTCTATGCATCCATTAAAAGGTCTGTTTATTCCTTCTGATTAATGGATTTTTTGCATGATTGTATAAATAATCTAATAGTATTGGATAGAAAGGAAACCCTGCCTTTGATTCATTGAAGTATTGGCCCGGATTTTGCGGTAAGAATGATGGTGAGGCTATTGGCGCTCACTGTTATTAAGGAGTAAATTGGACAGCAACTTCCAGTGACCGCACATGCGCAGTTAAACGTGAAAATCAGGAAGTTGCTGTCCAATTTGCCCTGCTCCTCCACAAGCTTCGCTACACCAGTACCTTGCTGAGAGAGTCGGCATTCAAACACATGAAGGGCATGAAGTTGCGATACTTACCCATTAAACACACCAGAACAAGTTAGGACTTGTCCATTCAAGTGTAAGTGAATTTTAATGGTGTGCTAAGTCTTAATTACTACCAAGCAACCTCTCTGGCACTGAAAATTTACTTTTACAAGTGCGGCATCTCATTTCTTCAGATTTTAATTAATGTTGGAGATTTTTTTTAATTAAAATACTTTTTTATACTTTTTCTTTCTGCCTCTTACCTCTCTTTCTTAAACCTATATTTCTTTCCCTCTCTTTATTTTGCTTTCTGTGCCTGAGTTGACATTGAATTCAACATTCTAACTTATACTTCCTGGTTTAGACTCTGCGTGCCTCAGTAAGGATTCTTTAATCTGATTGGCTGAAGAGACACAGGTCAGGTGCGCACAGGTCCCAGATCCCCTGTAGAGGGCGCCACGCTGTTTTGACTGTTGATAACAGCCAATCGCGGTGTAAAAGCCACAGAAAATCTGTGGGCAAGTGTAAGCATAATGAACAGCGAGTGACATTTGTTCACGGCTGACTGCAAAATCCGGGCCATTGTATTTAAAAAAAAATAAGTTTGTCCCTCAATTGACTTTCTTTGCAAGTTTAATTTGACTTGTATCTGAATGAATTTCACATAAGTAATACAAGTCTCACCCACCCACTTTTCCTTGTGCTAGTTTTTTCTTGTTGTTTTATCTTGCAACATAAATCTTTATTGCACTTTAACATTTTAAAAAGAGTTGCAAAGAAATAAAATAAAATGACAATTCCCCACTTGCATGTGTGATAGTTCAAGCCTGTTAGCAGCCTGGATGACACAGTTTTAAGCATGCGCTAATTGTCCAACCCTTTTATACCCAGCATATTCATTTGCCATTTAGCCTTGTGTTCCGAAGGCCCCTTTACATCATGCTTGGCTAAACAAAGACCCTGGCACCTACAGCACGTGAGCAGCAAAACATTATAATTATAGGGCATCCTAGGGTCGGCTTAGAAAGATTTGGGTAAAATAATTCACCTGTTAACCTTTGACCCATACATTTTCCAAGCCTGTGACTGTAAATATAAATTTAGTAATGGTTTGTCATGCAGGTAAGGCATGATGGAAAACTAAACCACCTATCCTTAATATACAGGAAGCTTAGAAAATGATAATCACAGATGTTTTAAATTTCCTGACCACTCGGTTTTGTGCTAGGTGACTAATGCGACATCCCTCCTTTTAAATGTCTCTCCAGCATCCTTTCATACCAGACGTGCACAGGCAAAGATTGGCCATACACAACCCAAGAAATTAATGCCATTTCATTGCTGACCACAAAAAAAATTTACTAAAAGGGAAAAAGAAAGCTGTTTTAAAATTGCACTGAAATCATTTGCGCCCTTATTCCTAGGACCTGCAAGTATATTTGTGGCATTATATTAAGTGATGGTGTAACTCCACAAAGATGTCTTCTCCAGAGTGATGCTTTAGTGGGGCTGGGCTGTTTGCCACAAAATTCTTGAAATTCCATCTGTTGTCCATGTTGTCATTAGTCGAGATTTCTGTGAGGCTGCTCGTCGTATAGCAACAGGATTCTCCCACTGTCATTGATGGGAAGGATTAAAATACATTTGGGGAGAAATTCAACTTATGGCTGCCCATTTGGTGCCCGTAACATTGGGCGTTCGGCCTCCTAATTTCGTGTTGCGATCTGGAAGTGCGTTGGATGACATGTTGGCTCAGGTGACTTAAATACGCCATTTTTAGGACTACAAATGGAAAATTCAGTTACAAGTGAATGGAGCTTCTGCCGCGCTTGCTACACTTAGCTGTAATAGGCCTTGAGCGGCTAACCAGTGGTCCTTAAAGAAGGCCAGAGGCTGCTCAAAAAGGGGCACCAAACATTTTCAGTTTTTATTGATGTGGGCCCAAGAGAAGTCGGTGAGTTGCTCCTGGGCCTAAAAATAAAGTCCAGCCCACTGCCAATGTATTTGAGCCATGCTTCACCACCCCCCACCCCAACACAGAATAGCCTATTCTCCCCCCTCTCCCCTCCCCCCCCCAACCCAACCCACCCCCCACCCCAACACAGAATAGCCTATTCTCCCCCCTCTCCCCTCCCCCCCCCAACCCAACCCACCCCCCACCCCAACACACCCCCCACCCCAACACAGAATAGCCTATTCTCCCCCCTCTCCCCTCCCCCCCCAACCCAACCCACCCCCCACCCCAACACACCCCCCACCCCATCACAGAATAGCCTATTCTCCCCCCTCTCCCCTCCCCCCCACCCCCAACCCAACCCGCTGGCCAGCTCCATGTAACAGCCAGCGGATTTTGCGCCCTCCCTGACTGGTAAGCTGCATCTTTGCCCCCATTTTGTGCTCATGGCTCATTGGCAGCATTTAACTGAGGCCTCAAAACCAAATTTGGCTCAGACCTTGAGCCGACACCTGCGGAACATTCACTCCGCCAATTTCGTGCCTGTTTTAGCCGCAAGTTGAACTTCTCCCTTTCTGTAATTTTAAGGTGCTACTTATTAGTTAATGCTATTTAATGGCAGTGTTGTAATAATGTTTAGCCCATGGCTAGATTTAATTTGTATCAAGTTAACTAATTTTCTCTCCAACCGTTTTGGTCTCTCTGGGCTGTGAACTTTTTTGGTCAAAAAGACAGCCAATCTGCTCTAAGGCCTCGACAATTGCTGCTATAACTAGGCCTGGGAACTACTCTGCTTTGCATTATTATTTTCTCGACTTGGTGCCTCCCTACAGCACTATGGATGAGATCAGGAGCTGAATAGAGTAGCAGTGAAAGTCCAGTGTGTGACATGGCCCTGACTATTGGTGCTCCAACATACTGCCCCACAACAGCATGTCATTGTCATATGACTGTTTATAAACTGATGAAGAATATCAATTTTTATTAGGAGATTTATCATAACTTCCTGCTATTATTGTGAAACTGACTCAGTCATAAGGAGCTTATTGGGCTAGATTTACAGACCTTTCCAGTCTAGAGGAACAACAGAGATGTTATAGAAACATAGAAACATAGAAGATAGGAGCAGGAGTAGGCCATTCGGCCCTTCGAGCCTGCTCCGCCATTCAATGAGATCATGGCTGATCATCCAAATTCAGTACCCTGTCCCTGCCTTCTCCCCATATCCCTTGATCCCTTTAGCCTTAAGAAATATATCCAACTCTTTCTTGAATATATTTAATGAACTGGCCTCCACCGCCCTCTGTGGCAGAGAATTCCACAGGTTCACCACTCTCTGGGTGAAGAAATTCCTCCTCATTTCAGCCCTAAATGTCCTACCCCTTATCCTTAGACTGTGACCCCTGGTTCTGGACTCCCCGACAATCGGGAACATCCTTCCAGCATCTAGTCTGTCTAGGCCTGACAGAATTTTATAGGTTTCGATGAGATCCCCTCTCAATCTTCTAAACACCAGTGAGTATAAGCCCAATCGACACAATCTCTCCTCATACGTCATTCCTGCCATCCCAGGTATCATATAAATTATGGGGGATACCAAAAAGCAATTGGATAGGGATAAGGTGAGAAGAAAATCACTAAACAATATGATACGTGGTGTACTTATGTTGTCTATTACATTTTACTGCTCTGGGTTGCATTCAAAAGATGATGTTGCTATTGGAAACAGCCTTGGGTTGTCCAGGCTGTTCAGTAGAAATGTAAATACTACAGACACATGTAGGTCACCAACCGCTTTAGAATTTAAAAATACCATTTACAGAGCACGTTTAAGTTCAGAAGAATAATCAGATATAATTCAAACTACAACTCCCTTGGAGACTTGTGTTTCTATGCATTCCTTTTTTTCTTGAGTAGGCCCGAATCCTTGATTGTGCATTTTTAAAGGACTGTTGGTTTTTAAGACCAGCAGGAAGATTATTGACCACTATCTAAGAAAACAAAGTTTTAAAAACAAGTTAGTACCTAAAAATAATAAAAAGTAATGATTTGTAATGACAAGGAGAGACATGCACCATATGTTCTGCACCTCATCCATTTTGCAAACCATTATTTCTATATTTTACTGAAGAACATTATTTGAGGGAAGCTAAAGGCCCTTCACTTTTCAAAGGGTTGCAATGCATCTCGTTATATTTAATACTGTGCATGATATTGCCCTAGCCTAGGGCCTTGGGTATAACCAGACTTGTATTACCTTTGTGTTGAGATACATTTGTTGCTCAGTAAACAGACCTTTAAATGATACAGCTTCTCGAAGGTAACGTTAATGGTGATCACATACAGTTTTTCAGTCTGCAAGCGATTGTGTCTTTTTTCAGACTTCTACTGTGCATTAAGTCTCCCAGTATAGCACAATATTTTTATTCAAGCACTCGTTGAATAAAATATTGTTTATAATCCCTTCTACTTGACCCTTTTTCCTGTTCCCTGCTTTCTCTTTCTGATGGATTCTGACAGCCAAAAGCAAGGGCAAGTATCTTTTTGTTGGTCAATTTCCTCATTGTATTGTCTTTATAGAGTATACTGTAATGCACTAGTGCTCCTATCCCTGTTGGATATTTTCCTGTGTTTATCGTATCTGATCTTTATCTATTAGCTCTTGGTGTCCATTATCATTACATTAATAGCTTTAGCTTACTTCTTTTATATGAATTACTGCTTGCTGTCTGTTTATTTTCTATAATGCTGCACTATGCAAAAAAAAATTGGTTGGTGAATAATTATTTTTGCTGTTTTGGTAAGGAATTCTGTTCAAACTGTTCCATGTCAAGGTCTGGCTACCTAAAGTGTACAAACGGAAGCAATAATGAGCATCTTAACAATTGTTTCTTTTCAGACTTAGAATCAATAATGCCCGATAACTTCGACACAACAGGATATGTGTATCTCGCACCAAGGTAGCTCAGTTTAATGCTTTGTTGTGAGAGCGCATGTAAAGCATGACTGTTTGGGGAAGAAGGGGCTTGATTTGCTGTGACTTGGGAGCTCCTGGCACTGGAATAACTGCTTTTAAAGTTGTCCGGCCTGGTGCCAACTTCAGGAGATCTCTGGGTTTTGGCCAGGAGTTAAAAATGTTGGCCTTTGGCCCGTGGTGAAGAACTTCTGTTTTTGGCATGCTTCTCATCCGTCCTGTTTCAGCTACATTCAACAGGTTTAAATCCTAAAGAAAGGAAATGCATTTTTCACAAGCAAGGGATATTTTTGAAGTAGTCATTCATTGAGTCCTCAATGTTCTTAGCATGTCCACACTTCCTAATTTTTGGTAAAAATGAGGTCTTGAGGACCTGGGGACTAACCAAAACATGCAGTGTTTTTTAATATACCAAATTTGAATTAATCCATAAGTGTTGATTTAAATAATAATGGCCTCTGACAATCTATTCATACATTGAGATCATTTGTTCACTCCAATCGTTCTTCTTTAGGCATTCATATACCAACACAAAAAAGCCTGTGGTCGTAAATTAAAGACCTGACATCATTATTAGTTTGCCCCGATAATTCTCTAACTAGGAGGGGAAAAAGTGCAGAAATAAAAAAGGCAAAAAAACCCAGGAAGATTCAGATGGAAAGAATTTAAAAAAATGAAAGGATATAAAATAGAGGAAGAATCAAAACACAAAAGCAGCAAACAGGATCAAGAAGGAAAAGTAAAAATACTTCTGAACGACATTCATAGCATCATTTAAAAAAAAACAGCCGTTTGGTTGTCTAGAGTGGTCGCTCACAGTCTGGATCTTGACAGCAATCAGTGAATCGTGTTCCTGGACCAATCACTTAAGAATGACACGAGGGTCACCTGAAAGCGAGAGAGGTTAACATTTTAGATGGAACCTTTGCCACAATCATATAGCATCAGCAGCGCACATATAGCATGTAAAAGTGGCAATTCAGCTTTTCTGAAGTAATCTAAACTGAAAGCACGACAACGCAATGGAGGTTCTTTCATAACAGAACGAGCACCAAATTATAAATATGAATAAAAAATTGATCTGTTGCAAGAGACATATTAACTAGTTTCCACAACTATTTACAGTTAAGCTGAAGAATTGTTGAAATGAAATATTTAAATTGACCACACATGTATCCCGGCACAGGGAAGTCTGTGAATTATATTCACAAACATCCTTATTGAATAAGCAATAAGCTGCAACAGAAGCCTTTCATCATTTCATTTAAATGTTTTCCAGTTCTAGCTTTCAGAGCAGCAGAAACTAGGCACAAGAGCAAGACGAGCGTCACACTGCTCAGCAGAGCTATGCAGACTAAAGAGAGGAGCAGAAACATGAGAACTTTGTGAAAAAACCTGCTTTCAATAGCTATTGCCTCAGGCTCCTGCTTTGCAGCCCTCAAAAAATAATATTTAATTTCTCTATACTTTTGGACTACACAATAAATAGGATAGAATGTTTTCTGTTGGAACATACCCTAATACAGTAGCAGTAATGTTGGCAGATTTTAGATACTGGCTTCAGTACTGGAAAAATGCTTTGTCTGTTTTTCAGTGATTGCTGAGTGAGATGTTAAGGGGAAACCTCACTTAAGTTAACTTTTCACTCACAAAAACCACATGGATTTTTGGCAGAGAGAATTAGGGCTCCTCTGTTAGCCAAATGGGTGAATGTGCAGCTTGACCAAGAGGATCCCAGTTTTAATCCCTGCTCTGTGCCGAGTCAACTGATCTTAGCTGGGGCAGCCGTGAGAAGCTAGGACCTTACCCTAGACTAAGGATAGTGAAAATCAGCCAGGTTTCCAGCTCCTGCGCATTATCCAGTGCCCTCTGTTAGAAAGTGTGGCAAGTGAGGACAGAGGTTGACTTGGCTGTGCTACCCTCCACAAATAGCATGTTGACTGTCTAGGTTCAAACATGGAATAGCCACTTGGATAAGGTACTGGAGTGCTGTTGATGCCCATGGACCTGCACCTCAACATGAGCCATTACCTTCAGGAAAGGAAGGGAAATAAAGTAATTAGAGAATATGAATTTTGACAATAAAGAAACACCATCTTTGTTACAGTCAGTGAGTAGTGATGGCCCTTGCGACAGACCACACTTAATCAGATTGCAATTTGATGAACAAAACACCCTGATGCTATATTGAAGATTGGGAGTAGATTTGGTTTTTAGATTGCATACCTACAGCTGGTTGGCAAGTGGAATTTTCTAACTATGGTTGGCACCTTTTGAACCCAGCACTGACAGTGTTGTTCTGTAATCAATGTCTTTTGTGTGTTTTAGAGATTGCTGTGTTCTGTGTGCTGTGATGTGTACAGCCGAGTCCTCTTCATGTGCCTTGTTGCCACCGTCTGGTTGTATGTGTTTTCTTCTCATAGTGGCGATGTTTGTTTACATGTGGGAAGGCTGTTATAGTGTGTATGTGTTAACAATGCCTTTCAGGGAATACTGCAATGGACTGACTCCTTCAAACAACAATACAGCATTCCTGGAGAATTTTATTCATCTTATTGACCGCCAAACTCCAAATTCTCCAAACTGTAAGTACCATTCGTCATTGTCTGTGGTGTAGCACGCCAAATATTCAAAGTGCTTTTGCTGAGTTTGAGAAGAACATGCCAAAGGATCAGGGCCCACATTGCAAGACCACAAAGAATAAAAACACTAGGGGAGAAGATGATTAATCAAGCAGTGGTTAGAAAAAAAAACGAGACTTGGTTTAAGAGCCTGTGGAGGAAAGGAAGAGAAAGAGGTGTGGAATCCCCTATACACAGTTTGCTGTAGTTAGCAGAATTCCAAACACTGCAGGATCATTTTATTGATGATTTTGTGCACAGCAGTATTGTAGTGGATTACTCTCACACGTTTCAGACCATCGGGGTAGGAATTGTAGCCTTCGCCTTTACGGAGCAGAGCTCAGGCATGTATGGATATTTGCACCTTGCTGCAACAGCACAAACAGGTCCAAAAGAATGGACGAGCTGATGAAGAGCAATCAAGGTAACTACATGCTACATATGAACTGACAGGTACCTGAATAACATTAGGCAATCTTGCCCGAAATTCAGGACAGGAGAGAACAAATTCTTGTGAATCACAATGCTCAGTTGCAATGGGAGCATCAGTTCTGAATCCCCAGAAAAAAATCACAGTAACTACCTGACAAGCAGGTTCGATTCTGCCTCCTGAATATGTGCTTGGCATTCTAAAGAAATCTTCCAAGCCTGCAGTCCTAACATGGTGGAAAGAGGAGACAATGTTGCTAGTCATTTTTTTTTTAAATGCTCCTCTCAAAAATGGCATTCAGTAAAGCAATTTGCACAACTGATTGATAGAGAACATGAGGTACCACTTCAGAAAATTATGCTGTATTTATCATTTAGCTTCCTGGAATGGTTGTATCTTTGCACAAAATATATTAGGCCTCTTTTTATTCAAGTGTGTGAACATTACTGATTGGTTGAATTTTGAATGAACTTTATCAGAGCAGACAGATATTCAGGATGGCACTCGCACAAGGGAACCTCAGATAAGTTAATATGATCATTGCAGACAGGTATGCAGACATGCACCTGTAGTTTAGTCCTCTGGCTATTTCCCTTTGCTAAGAAATAGATTTCTTTTCCCAAAAGTCTTGCATTTAATTCTGGCCTGAAGCAGCCAAGATTGCAGGCTACGATGGAGGGGGTAATGAGGGGGTAATTGCCACTGGAAGAAGAAATTTAGAGTACAAAATGTTCCAGATTTTGTCTTCATTTTTTAAAATTAATTCTCGGGATATGAGCGTTGCTAGCAAGGCCAACATTTATTGTCCACTACTAGTTGCTCTTGAGAAGGTAATGGTGGGCCACCTTCTTGAACCACCGCAGTCCATGTGATGAAAGGACTCCCACAGTGCTGTTAGGACGGAGATGAGAAGAAATTTCTTCACTCAGAGGGTTGTGAATCTTTGGAATTCTCTACCCCAGATGGCTGTGGATGCTCAGCCGATAAGTATATTCAAGACTGAGATTGTAGATTTTTGGGCACTAAGAGAATCAAGGGATATGGGGATAGGGCAGGAAAGTGGAGATGATGTTGCAGTTCAGCCATGATCTTATTGAATGGCGGAGCAGGCTCAATGAGCCATATGGCCTACTCCTGCTCCTATTTCTTATGTTCTTATGTTAGGTAGGGAATTCCAGGATTTTGACCCAGCAACGATGAAGGAACGGCAATATATGTCCAGTTTGGGATGGTTTGCGACTTAGAGGTGAACTTGGAGGTGATGGTCTTCCCATGCACCTGGTGCCCTTGTCTTTCTAGGTGGTGGAGGTCACGGGTGTGGATTCTGCTGTTGAAGAAGACTTGCTGGGTTACTGCATCCTGTGAATAGTACACACACGGTAGTGGATATTTAAGATGGTGGATGGGCTGCCAATCAAGCAGACTATTTGTCCTGGGTAGTGTCGAGCTTCTTGAGTGTTGTTGCTTGGGTTAGATGCTGACTAGATTATGAGATTATGGTTCATGATACCGAATATGTTACTGTGCCCGCGTCAATTTTAAACCCAGTCAAAGTGTCTAGCCAGTCTCTGGATCAACCCTTGAATCCACCTGGGAGTATTGTGCATTAGCCTGTCGGGATTGGTATTCTGGAAGGATGAGATCAAATATGTTGTAGGGCCTTCTTCATCCAAACTGATTTGTGATATTTATAAGCCTTATTAAAAATTGTTTGAAATTCTGTGCATGTTGGACTGTTAACTGTTGTATAAGTTAAGTATCCTGTGTGGTCTGTGGTCACAGTCCCTACTTAGAAAACACAGCCTACGCCATGTTCCAAACTGTCAAGTCTCTTTCAGTAGTCAGTTGGATGGGGCCTAATGTTTACTCGTCCTATTTAGGGCTAACAGTAAAGGTCAGTTCCGTCCGTAATGCAGACAAATAAACGCTGCTAAAGGACAAGTGAAGAGTTTGTGATTATGATGGGACGGCAGATGAAACCACAAGTGAATTTTAATAAATATTCCATTTCGCAGATATCAGAAAGGACTCTATAATTACTGGTCGTGTCTGTCTGCTGTAGTGTTAGTGTGTTTTTTTTAAAAAACTACTGGGATAGGATTTGAAATAATTTGTAAACTGGGGAATTCTATAAGGACAAATATAAAATAATTGGAAACACAGGCTTTGTCTTATTGGTTCTTTAGCTATGCCCACGATTAGGGATGCAGGAAAAGCCATCACTTTTATTGAGCCTTCACCGAGCTGGTTAATGTGTGACTCACTGGAGTGACTGGGCTGGAAAAGGAAGAGAGATAATTCAGGAGAGTGAAAGGAAGAGACTGGACTGGCCAAAGAAAATGACTGGACTGGGATAGAATAGGAAAAGGAACTCAGCTGGGAACAACAGTACTAAGCCAGGTAAAACAGAGGTGTCAGGACAATAACTTTTCCAATCAAAAAACTTGCTCATCATGCTTTCCTCGAGTGTGTAATTTACAACATCACTTGCCATCTGCTATGTGGCCATCCGTTGAGCTGTTAATCCTAATGTTAGTTCTCCTTCTGACCACTGCTTTCAGGCCTTTTCTCTGCACAAAGCCATTTCACACTTTTCCTCTTCATTGAGATCATGTGATGGTACTTTCACACTCGATAATAAGAAACATGTTTCTCTTTACTCAGTGTGCTAACAAATGGCTGGCTTCCAAAGAGAAAAACAAATTGGACACAATGAAGGAAATGCACTCAGCTATGGATGACCCAGTTCACGTAACCCAGTGAGAATGTGGCCCTACTTGGGTGTGATTGCCTTGATCAGCGTAGGAACAATCTGGAATGACCTCACGCCTACAAACACCTCACAATAGCATGTTGCATAAAGTTCAAAAAAATGTAGGATTTAAGTTTGCAGTGAGTGGCAGTGAGCTGGCAGAGGGAGACTTGGAAGATATGCCAAAGCATTTCAAAATGCTAATAGAATGCCAAGAGATAGTGCCAGAATAATAGCATAACTTCTGTTGGCTTGTAATCTGAGGCTTCACACTGCACTGGTCAGACTACACTTCGAGCATGGTGTTCTCTTTTGGTGATTACAAAAGATATACTTGGATTAGAAAGTAGAAAAGAGCATCAAGATATATCTCGAATATAAAAGGGAATATTAGAACGAAAGCAATTAAGGGGTAGGGCTAATCAAACCGTATAAAATATGAGCCAATATAGATAAAGTAAACCTTGATTATTGCATCAAAATATGCAAACAATGTAGGATCAGAGGACACAAATGGAAATTCGTGAAATGTAAATTTGAAACCGGTATCTGGGAAAGTTCTTTAGCCAAAGAGTGATTAGTGTTGGGAAATAATGTGCCAGGGATAGTTGTAGGGGTTGAGCACCTTTCACAATCTCAGGATGTCCTAAAGCACTTTACAGCCAATACTGATTAAGTGTAGTCACTGTTGAAATGTAAGGAAACTCTAAAGTAGAGTTGAATGCTGTGAGGGGAGAGTTAATGTATTGGAAGGATGGGTTCTGATGAGTCAAATGACCTTTACATATTTCTACATATGCAGTAAGCTTTAAATCACTAGGATTCAAAATTTACCAGATAAGGATTT
The DNA here is from genome assembly GCF_052327205.1 of Somniosus microcephalus. Taxonomy (NCBI): domain Eukaryota; kingdom Metazoa; phylum Chordata; class Chondrichthyes; order Squaliformes; family Somniosidae; genus Somniosus; species Somniosus microcephalus. The sequence goes on from NC_141003.1 coordinate 54,176,267, forward strand.
GTTATTTTAAAAACAAAGCAAAGCAATCTCACATCAGTTTGAATTCAAAATGGATGCAATATCACTCCCGCCTGGTAGGAAGCCTCATTTTATAAGTGCCAGATGGTTTACTCAGCCTCCTGAGAATTTAAAATAAACTTTGTGTGAGATCTTTCTTAATAATAGGAAGAAATGTTTTCTTAATGTGCAAACGTTCCCATTTGGGGAGAAGAACTCTTTTGTAGCTTAATTCAGTACAACCTACCGTGACTACACAGTGTTCAGTGCCATTCACAACTCCTCAGATAATGAAGCAGTCCATGCCCGCATGCAACAAGACCTGGACAACATTCAGGCTTGGGCTGTTAAGTGGCAGGTAATGTTTGCGCCACACAAGTGCCAGACAATGACTATTTCCAACAAGCGAGAGTCTAACCACCGCCCCTTGACATTCAATGGTATTACCATTACCGAATCCCCCACCATCAACATCCTGGGGTCACCATTGACCAGAAGCTTAACTGGACCAGCCACATAAATACTCTGGCTACAAGAGCAGGTCAGAGGCTGGGTATTCTGCGGCGAGTGTCTCACCTCATGACTCCCCAAAGCCATTCCACCATCTACAAGGCACAAGTAAGGAGTGTGATGGAATACTCTACACTTGCTTGGATGAGTGCAGCTCCAACAACACTCAAGAAGCTCGACACCATCCAGGACAAAGCAGCCCGCTTGATTGGCACCCCATTCACCACCTTAAACATTCACTCCCTCCACCACCGGCGTACCGTGGCTGCAGTGTGTACCATCTACAAGATGCACAGCAGCAACTCGCCAAGGCTTCTTTCCAAACCAGTGACCTCTTCCACCTAGAAGGACAATGGCAGCAGGTGCATGGGAACACCACCACCTCCAAGTCCCCCTCCAAGTCACACACCATCCTGACTTGAAAATATATCGCCGATCCTTTGTCGTCGCTGGGTCAAAATCCTGAAACTTCCTCCTGAACAGTACTGTGGGAGTACCTTCACCACACAGATTGCAGCGGTTCAAGAAGTTGGCTCACCGCCACCTTCTCAAGGGCAACTAGGGATGGGCAATAAATGCTGGCATTGCCAGCGATGCCCATATCCCATGAACAAATAATTAAAAAAAAAGATGTGCAGTGAGCAGTACAGCAGCTTCAATCTACTGACTGTGTATCACTCGCCACACTCGGAGACTGGGCGCTGCAGTATAACTGTGGCTTTAAGCAAAGTTAAGGAAACAAATAGTTCTACCATTGGAGTTTGGAGCCACTTTAATCTTCATAAATGAAAATAAAATTCTGGAAAGAAAGCAAAACAGAATTAAATAAATTTACTGCTAATTGGATTTCAAGGCTGTTTCCTTTCAGTCAAAAAACAAAATGCCCCTTTTTACAATTGATTAATAACAAATGGTATCTAGTCTGACATTGGCAGACTAAAAGCTAGAAAACGCAAGCAGACAACAATATGTTCCAGACAATTAATAGATTCTGTACAATTGTTTTAATTCTTCTGAGCCCAACAAAGCTATTTCAAACATCAAAGAAATTACAGTTTGCTTGTAAGACGAATACCATGGGTTATGGGAAGTACATAATCATGCATTGAAAAGATCACTGTTCAGACAGTAATATTTAAAATATATTAACTTTATTCCAAGCATAATACAAAGCAATTGGCATGCCATATCTAACTTTAAATATTTGTGCCCCAATAACACTATAATTAAGGGTGCAGTCACACTACAATGGCGGTGTTGGTGTGAATTGGTTTTGCTTTGCTCTGAGATAGCAGTTAAAGTGTAAATGTAGCCAGAATCCAGAGTCAGGCTTGATCTGACATCAGAGTGAGGAGAGTGAGACTGCCTGAATGGGATAGCCTCACTCCATTTTGTTTCAGAGCCATGTGGATTTTAGCACCCGATTTACACAGCACAGTGTAGATTTTAACTATTGGACGGTGGCCAGTGGAGAAGCCGGTCACCCACCCGTTGTGGCCATGAAGAGGCCAGAGCCATTTTGATGCCCACCCAAAACGTGTGTCCTGAAGCAGCTCGCCAGATTTTGGCTGATGCAATATGGGGCAGTTTCTGGGCAGTAGGATAAGTCCTGGAGGGGAGGAGTCATGATTGCGGAAGGGGTATGTGCCTGGGGTGACAACAGCCCAGATTATTTTTCTGGGACTCAGATGTGCACTAATAATTTAAAACTTAGCTTTCAAGAGCCTACGTTACAACGGTGACTACACTTCAAAAGTACTTCATTGGCTGTAAAGCTCTTTGGAATGTCCTGAGATCGCGAAAGGTGCTATATAAATACAAGTTCTTTCTATCTATCTAGCTATCTAGCTACAGTATCTAGCTATCTATCTAGCCTATCTATCTATATCTAGCAATCTATCTAGCCTATCTATCTATATCTAGCTATCTATCTATCTCTATCTATATCTATCTATCTATCTCTATCCCTATCTCTATCTAGCTCTCTATCTATATCTATCTATCTATCTATCTCTATCCCTATCTCTATCTAGCTATCTATCTATACCTAGCTAACTATCTATCTATATATCTATATCTATCTATCTCTATATCTATCTCTATCCCTATCTTTATCTAGCTATCTATCTATATCTAGCTATCTATCTCTATCTATATCTATATCTATCTATCTCTATCCCTATCTTTATCTAGCTATCTATCTATATCTAGCTATCTCTATCTAGCTATCTATCTAATTATCTATCTTGTCGGAGAGTGCATGGCACATGCTCTGACCAGTTCTGTCCTAAAATGCCAATTGGCGTCCTATGGATGTCAAAGGAACCCTATTTGCATATTGCCTGGAACCTACTGCCTGGAACAGGCTTTCACTTTGGAAGCCCAGCCGGAGGCCCCTGTAAAAAAGGAGGCCAGAGCATCAGTGTTAATGGGGCAGTAAATCTACCGACCCCATTATAAGGCCCCCACATGCTTAGCTTTGGTGCAAGGCTGAAGCACACCCAACCGACAATGTGCGAATGAACTGCTAATCCTTAGTGTGCACATCAGTAAATTTAAATGTATCCTGTCCTGTGTAACCATATAAGCAGCAGCCCTTTGTCGAATGTTATTTTGATTACAGTATTTAGAGGAGCCAGGAGCAAACTATTAAGCTTCCTGTCGCTGAAAGAAGGGAACATTTTCAGCGGTGTTGTTCCAGGATAAATGTGTGTAACAGATTCCCTACATCGAGTTAATAGTTATGATGAGGTTATTTACTGTTTCTGCTGGAAATGAAATACTCTTCTAACACTTTATCAAAAAGAAATCATCATTTTGGGAAGCTTGAAAGGACCGCTGGGAAATAGAAACATAGAAGATAGGGGCAGGAGTAGGCCATTCGGCCCCTCAAGCCTGTTCCACCATTTAATGAGATCATGGCTGATCATCCAAATTCAGTACCCTGTCCCTGCCTTCTCCCCATATCCCTTGATCCCTTTAGCCTTAAGAAATATATCCAACTCCTTCTTGAATATATTTAATGAATTGGCCTCCACTGCCTTCTGAGGTAGAGAATTCCACAGGTTCACCACTCTCTGGGTGAAGAAATTCCTCCTCATCTCTGTCCTAAATGGCTTACCCCTTATCCTTAGACTGTGACCCCTGGTTCTGGACTCCCCCCGCCATCGGGAACATCCTTCCTGCATCTAGTCTGTCTAGTCCTGTTAGAATTTTATAAGTTTCAATGAGATCCCCTCTCATTCTTCTAAACTCCAGCGAGTATAAGCCCAGTTGACCCAATCTCTCCTCATACGTCATTCCTGCCATCCCAGGTATCAGTCTGGTGAATCTTCGCTGCACTCCCTCCATGGCAAGAACATCCTTCCTCAGATAAAGACTCCTGGACACCTGCCTGGGAGCTGACAATTTGTGTGCGCGTGTCAGGTGGGGACATTGAGCAGGAGAAGGGGGGATATCTAGGGAGGTCTGTATGTTTAGTTCCACCGTTTGGACATTAGGGTAATTTTGACAATCACTCAGCAAAACAAATTGAAACTAGGGGCTCCTTTCGGAAAAGGAGACTACCAGTTAACTGTTGTAGATTCCACCATTTAAGTTGCTGCAATTTAACCTTGAAGTAGAAATGAATAAGTCATTATGGTTTTCATTTTGCCAGTTATCTTTCTGCTTTTCCTTCATGAAATTCTGCTTCCATACTAAGATTGATGCACGGCAGCATCCATAGTGTTTCCATCTTTAGCTTGTTGCATTGTAAAGTTGTAGATTGCTGGTTGTGTCTCGGGGAGTATGGAAAGAAGTCAAAATAGCAAATCAGTCTTTTGGGTGAATGAGGTAATAGAAACAAGAGAAGCCCAATGTAAAAAATGTGCCCTAAGGAGCCACGATGCAATTTCAGGAACTGTGTGAAACCTGAGCCCGGTCAGAAACTGCCTGCAGTAATCTGGTTGTGTTCAGGTTTCTCGCTTCCCAAATAACATTGGGGAAACACTGTGGTCCTTCCATGCGCACAAATGCCTCATCTGTGTTTACAAGAGACCTGCATTTTCTCAGGAGTTTCATTCGAAGCAGATGAAAGGAGAATTTCTTCCGCTACTCGAACATAAATAGCTGCTGATTCATCTCCGTTGTCAGAAAATTAATCAAAGCGATCTCCACATGGCATTTACTTACTTAATTATAGTTTTATACCGTGTTTTGCACTATGCAGCTCACTTCACATTTCAGCCCTCGTGACGCATGAAGTTTCCATTCCTACATTTCACTGAGACTAGACTGAGCTCAGATTCAGTTGCCTTAGAAGATATTATTAAACATTTATTATTGGACTTAATTTGCTCGTGAATTATTGTGACAGTCATAATAAGCATTAATTATCTATCCATAATAAATTAAAATTCTTCCTCTAACGCTTTTTCTGTCATGATTTCCTGTCACGATTTCCACTATATTGTTGCTGTCGCACCTTTCTGTAATGCTGAAGTATTTCTATTGATTTTATTTACCTCTGGTTCAGCCCTCCATGTTTGGTCTTCAAGGGAGGTGGTGCTGCTCCTAAACTTTGAGACCCCTAGGTGGCAGTGTAGAGACCAACTTCAGGCATTTACAGTCTGTGACTCCAGAGACTAGGCTGACACTCGAGTGCAGTGCTGAGGGAGTTCTGCACTGTTGGAGGTGCCGCCTTTCAGATGAAATGTTAAACCGAGGCCCCGTCTGCTCTCTCAGATGGACGTAAAACATCCCACGGCATTATTTTGAAGAAGAGCAGGGGAGTTATCCCCGGTGTCCTGGCCAATATTTATCCCTCAATCAACATAATTAAAACAGATGATCTGGTCATTATCACATTGCTGTTTGTGGGAGCTTGCTGTGCGCAAATTGGCTGCTGTGTTTCCTACATCACAACAGTGGCTACACTTCTAAAGTATTTCATTGGCTGTAAAGCACTTTGGGACGTCCTGAGGTTGCAAAAGGCGCTATATAAATGCAAGTCTTTCTATACGAGGGGAGACAGGAGAGAGATAGCAAAGCAGAAATGAAGAGAACTGAAGCAAACTAGAAATGGACACAAAGCAAAGTAAATTAATAATCAAGAGAACTAGAGAAAGTGAAGCAAATAGAGAGAGAACCAGATTAGAAGAAGATGAGCCAGAAAAAGACAGAAAGTGAAGCAGATAATAATGAGATATAAGTATGAAACTAGAAGAGGAGAGAGAACACAAACCAGAGGAGAGAGGGAGCATCAACCAGAAAAGGAAAAAGGGGGAGCATGAACCAGAAATGTGGGAGAGGAATAGAGAGCACGCAAACCTGAAAAGTAAAGAGAGACATCACAAACCAGAAAAGGTGGGTGGGGAGTGATAGAGCACAAACAAAAAGGGAAGGCAAACTAGAGGGGGGAGGGGAAGAGATAGAACTATAAGGAGAGGCAGAGAGAAACAGACAAGGGTGAGAAAGAAAGGGGAAGATCTAGGCGGAAGAAGGAGAGAGGAACTCAGAATGCAAGCCGGGAAGAGAGATACACAGCAGGGAAGAGACAGAAGGAAGGAGCAGAGAAAGAAACAGAAATGGTAGAATTGAGAGAAACACAGGGGAAGAAGACAAGATTAAAAATGGATGGTGAGAGATACCGAGAGTGAAAGAGGACAGAAACGCAAAAGGGAAGAAGACAGATGTACGCAGGGAAAGTAAGAGAAATACAGAAGGGAAGGACTCCCAATATGCCACTCTCCGTACCTCCCAATATGCCACTCTCCGTACCTCCCAATATGCCACTCTCCGTACCTCCCAATATGCCACTCTCCGTACCTCCCAATATGCCACTCTCCGTACCTCCCAATATGCCACACTCAGTACCTCCCAATATGCCACTCTCCGTACCTCCCAATATGCCACTCTCCGTACCTCCCAATATGCCACTCTCCGTACCTCCCAATATGCCACTCTCCGTACCTCCCAATATGCCACTCTCCGTACCTCCCAATATGCCACTCTCCGTACCTCCCAATATGCCACTCCCCGTACCTCCCAATATGCCACTCTCAGTACCTCCCAATATGCCACTCTCCGTACCTCCCAATATGCCACTCTCCGTACCTCCCAATATGCCACTCTCCGTACCTCCCAATATGCCACTCTCAGTACCTCCCAATATGCCACTCTCCGTACCTCCCAATATGCCACTCTCAGTACCTCCCAATATGCCACTCTCCGTACCTCCCAATATGCCACTCTCCGTACCTCCCAATATGCCACTCTCAGTACCTCCCAATATGCCACTCTCAGTACCTCCCAATATGCCACTCTCTGTACCTCCCAATATGCCACTCTCTGTACCTCCCAGACCCTGGGACTCAGCCACCACTACTTCGATGCCGAAAGACCCCGCACCCCCCCCCCACTTTTTCTTCAATACTCCCACATACCTCTTCTCCTCCTAAAGTCCACCTGCCCGTTCCACCGCTCCCACTCCCCTGGACCGCCATTTCAGCACTACTGAAATCATTTTCCTGCTCATCACCATGAGCAGTATCATGGCAGATCCGCTAATATGCTTAAATTTTTGAGGATTATTACCTAATTCAAAGAGAGACTGCATTGGAAAAGCATTAACTGTTCGAAGGTTACAAACTGTTTCAAGAAGAAAATAAGCAAAAGCAATTTCCTGCACAAATCACAATAGGTTTGCGTCCATTTTGAATGAAATGGGTTGCTGTCCTATTATTCTCCAAATAAATTGAAGACTGAATTCCTTTTGAATGCTAAATGATGTAAAGTGAATAAAATTGAATTTGATTGCAGAATTTATTCATAAACCATTGCAGCACAGAATCTACTTTACAGCTTTCAAAATACTGGTTCTTTTTAACCTAAGACTTGCTTAAATAAGGTGTAAATGTTCACTGCAAACAATGAATGAAACAGTAAGTGATCCAGAAGTCAGATTGACTCCTCTTCTTGCCATAAGGTCCCTGGCATGTAATTGCACAGTCCGTCCTCATTGCTTCCAAATTATGCACGCACATTCCACGGAGGTACTACTTAATTGGAATTGTAGATTCATGGAAATTGCATCTAATTGGAATAACAAATCATCCTGGACTATGGGGAAATAGAAGGGATTCTTAATTTCAGTTGGTAGCCTTGAAAGTATTAATAGTTTAAAAGAAATCAAAATTAATTGAGTCAGTGCAGGTTGGGAATTTTTATAGTATTTACTCTAGAGGATGAAGCTAATATTTCCAATCTGGTGACTGCTGCACAGATACATTCAAGTTTGCGGCGAAGACTTTGGAGCAGAAAGTCATTGGACATGAACTTTGTAGCAGAATACTCGCTAAATAGCCAGCATTCAGTTTTATGAATAAAGGGCCTTGAATGATGGTACTCAAGAAACGCATTTTTAAAGATGTTAATATTTTGTAAAGTAGATAACACCTCAGTCTAGTGGTTGTTTGTGTGTGGCGGGGGGTGCGGCGGGGGGGGAAACATATCTGTGTTCCAGTGTGATTCACTGGATGAACATGTTGCCTTTAAATCTTTGCGCAGACGTATCTAAATTTCCAAGTAATCCAGCCAGATAAGTATGTCTCTGCCCCCTTGCAGCATAGGATAGTCTGTGTATTGGGGAAACCTGCTTCTCAGTTTTACGTTTTTCAAATGATGCTCTTGAGTATAAAATTAATGAGCTTTAAGAAAGACTAGAACATAGAACAGCAAAATAATAGGAAGGAAAAATTAAGTATTATGCATGCAGGCAAACTTACAAGCAGAGAACTACTTGGCAATGCATTGTTTTCACCTCAGTGGAGACTTGCTCAGTGACATAACCCATCAGGCCTGGGAATCACTCTTTTTGATGCTCATTGCATTACCTATATCTGTGAAGCTGCTGCAGCTTCCTCTGTTATCTAGCGTGTGATTATATTGACATCTCCCTGTCTACTATGTGCACCTGTACATGTGAAGTCACGATGCACTAGTAATTGGGCACAACACAGTTATTTCAGGGCGACTTCTTATGTTGTTCTGAACATTTCTGTTCTGTGGTTTGAACCGTCTCCACTTGTCATCTTCCTGGTTGAGACCTCCGCTACTTAAACTAATCATTTAAAATATATTTCATTTGCTGGCTGAACTTCGGAACACTTGTTAATTTCCATAGAAAAAAGTTGGCAGTGTCAGATCAACGGTTAGTCTGTAATAACCAGTCAGCTACACTTGGCTGTGAAGCACTTGGGGATGTCCTGAAGTTATGAAGAGCGCATATTCAATCAGCTTTATTTATGACTGAAGCATTTTAGGTTATCCCGATAAGCATTCAATATGCTGACACACTCTATTCAGTCCTCGGCCTCTATGTGTCACTGCCATGTGCCAAACGGCCTGAGGCACTGTGTTATCTATTCAGTTGATTTAGTGAATACAGGGTTCCTGTTTCTGAATGATCTGCTGTGCCCTTTCATAATGTGACAGAATGCAAAAAGACAAAGCAAAGAACCATAAAAAAGGAGAAAGGGCAGAGGCAGCTCCATTTATCTTGGCTTTATTCATATGTGTTAACCAGTTAAGAGAATGAAAAGCCAAGATAATAGGAAACAATAGATATGGCCAGCCTGAAAGGAAAAGAATTGCTGTGTCACACCAAACAAAATCAAAGTAGTCATTAGTCGTTCACTTTCTCCAATAAAAACGGAAGGTCAGGCAGCATCTATGGAGAGAGAAACAGAGTTCACGTTTCAGGTCTTTCATAATTTTTAATAACTTGTTTATGGGATGTGGGCGTCGCTGGCAAGGCCAGCATTTATTGCCCATCCCTTGAGTAGGAGTTTGTGAGCTGCCTTCTTGAACCGCTGCAGTCCGTGTGGTGATGGTACTCCCACAGTGCTGTTAGATAGGGAGTTCCAGGCTTTTGACCCAGCGACGATGAAGGATCGGTGATATACTTCTAAGTCAGAATGATATGTGACTTGGAGAGGAACTTGGAGGTGGTGGTGTTCCCACGCACCTGCTGCCCTTGTCCTTCTAGGTGGAAGAGGTCGCGAGTTTGGGAGGTGCTGCCGAAGAAGCCTTGGCGAGTTGCTGCAGTGCATCTTGTAGATTGTACACACTGCAGCTACGGTATGCTGGTGGTGGAGGGAGTGAATGTTTAAGGTGGTGGATGGGGTGCCAATCAAGCGGGCTGCTTTGTCCTGGATGGTGTCGAGCTTCTTGAGTGTTGTTGGAGCTGCACTCATCCAGGCAAGTGGAGAGTAAGTGCAGAACTGCAAGATGTTAGAGATGGTCTGGACCCATCTTTTGTTTCTTTACTTGTCCCATTACCACCCCCTTCTGCCTTGCACCATCATCACCTTCGTAATTTAATCATTCCTGCCCTCCACCCTATCACAGACCTTCTCCTTTGTAGAAAGAAAGAATGACTTGCATTTCTATAGCGCCTTTCACAACCACCGCATGACTCAAAGCGCTTTACAGCCAATGAAGTACTTTTGAAATGGAGTCACTGTTGTAATGTAGGAAACATGGAATGCAATTTGTGCACAGCAAGCTCCCACAAACAGCAATGTGATAAGGACCAGATAATCTGTTTTTGTTATGTTGGTTGAGGGATAAATATTGGCCAGGACACCAGGGAATAACTCCCCTGCTCTTCTTCGAAAATTGTGCCATGGGATCTTTTACATCCACCTGAGCGAGCAGACGGGGCCTCTCCTTTCCTGTACTTTCCTGCCCTCCCCCCACTGACCCCCAGCTCTGTATTTGCTTAAATGCTATTCATCTCTAACACCTTCCAGTTCTGATGAAGGAGCATCAAGTTATATTAGCCATGATAAGGGGTAAGAATTCCTCTCTTTGTTATTTCTAACAAAATCATATACATATTGTTTTGTAAATGTATTTATAATTTTGTTACATAATACACAGAGGAAATGTACCCTCCCACACAGGCATCCCTTCTGAATCTTAAAGTGTAGGTTATAAATGTATGTTTTCCTTCCAGTACAGGAAACTTTCGTTTAACCGAAAGCTCTATCCACCGGCAAAATTCAGGAGTCGGTTCAAATAAGTTTTTTTTACTTCTCGTTGCTTTTTTTCTCCAGTCGTGGCTCTGCAAGGTCTAGCTGCTGAAGCTGTTGCTTAGCTACAGAGACATTTGCAAGCTACGCCGACTGTTTTGAAGCTGTTGCTAAGCAACAGGGTTTGTTGCTTCACACGGAGCTCAGAAGCTCCGTATGTTTTAACATTAGCGCTGGTTTCTCCGGCAGTTTTGATGGAACAGCAACAGCTCGGTCCCATCAGTGCCGGATACCAGAAAGTTTCCTGTATTTTGAAAACTTTTTTGTTGCACAAGCCTACTGTATAATTAGATATTTTGTCTCTCTGGCATATTCACCATTGTGGAAGTCGATATCGAGCGGTGCCCAATATCAGGTGATTAAGTTTAATTGTTTCCAGCAGTGGCGTGTTATCCTGAGACACCGCCAGCAACCAACAGTTCTATATCTCCCAATAGGATCCATGGCAAGGTGGTCACAATGGTTACTGAGGTAAAGTAATGTTTCCCCATAACTATCACACTCTCCATGAGGAGTATTTCAGTATGTCTAGGGCAATGCGTACATATATAGTGTTGAATAAATATCTTTTTTTCTAAGAGCATCTCCGCTTAAAAAAAAGTGTAATCAAATAATGATTTTTGATTTATTCAGAAAATACTGCAAACTGCAGTGTTGTTTACATCATCAAGTATTTGCTGCCTGTCAGTTGTATAGGTATTATATAACTTCAGTGATCCCATCCTCATTTTGTGTTTTTTATGGAACTCAATGTGCAGGGCCTCAGAATATTTTACCCTTTCAGTCAGCCAGCTGGGATGATCTTTGAGAATACTTAACTGCCTTTCACTCATCTGACTACTGCTTTCATTCTTCTATCTGTCCCAGTGAATTAATGTTATTCTATTGGGCATGGAAGGTTACATACCTCACTATTCCTCGTTTGTCAGTTGTACGACTATATTTAGTACAATCAGACCTGCCATTCTGCACTCTCTGGTAAAGAAAATCCTGACTATCATACCTGATGTCTTGATCAGTCTGAAGCACCTGAGTCAACTTTATCTCTGCTTGTAGCTTCTGTAACTCCATTACTAGAGCTGCTAATTGCAATTTTATTGAAAGAAGCATCGACTGCTGCTATCATCCTGCTTCTACCTCTTTTGAAACTATGGGGGGGAAATTGGCTCGCGCCCCCTTTGGGGCGATAATTTTGCCGGGGCGCTACTTTTAGCGCCCTGGAAAAGTTAGTACCCCCCACGCCTGAAATTCAATGGTAGCACCCCAAGCAGGAAGTGGGGCACTACTGGAAGCGCTCCCTCTCCCTCTTGGGGCACTCCCATTGAATAGAGCGGTGTTACGTGCAGCAGCGCCGCGCGCGTCGGCACGTAGCAGCGCGGTACTATAGGCCTCCCTCCCCTCATTAAAGGGGAGGGGTCTAGCGCAGCACGAACCGGGGCCCTGCTGGACCACCGGGGAGCAGGGTGTCGGCAAAAGAACCCGGCACTCGAGGGGTGCCAGGCTGAGCGATCGCGGCCGGCATCCCACAGGAGGAGGCCAGAGGGGGCAGGTGCTGGAAGGCGGCCAAAAAAAATTGGCCACCCAGCACCTGCCCTTTAATTATTGCCGCCCCGGCCACAAAAATGCCCCCCTTACCCTGTCGGACATAGCGTCCAGCAGTAGGTCAGGGGACGCGAGCCAAGTTTGCGGCTGGGGCGCGAGCGGGGTTCTGCGCATGATGATGAATTTCGCGGGAGGCGTTAGCGGCGCCGCACCCGGGCACTAGTTGCTTTGCACCCAGGGGCTAACGGCAGGCGCAAAGCAACCGAATTTTTCCCCCTTATAATTTGGTGAGTCATCCTTTCCACCTCTCTCATAGCCTTAACGTACAGTGGCTAGCCCTCCTAAATAGAAAGGTGATCATTTGGTTCACTGTTTTGCTCCAACTCTAATTTTGATGATCTTGTTATAGATTACCCTTCAGTTGTCCACACCATTTGACCATTGTGACCAAAGTTTATCCTTGTCCAGTCTGTTGGGGCCTCTGCTCTCTAAGCTCCGGTAAGATTTATGATCCTGGTGCCATGCATTCCATCATCTTCAAGATTTGTGCATCCAAACATATCAGCATACTATGCCTTCTCTTTAATCTCTTTCATTGCCAGTCCACATTTCTTTCTCCTTGGAAATGTTGTTCTGTTTATCTTGTCCCGAAGAGAGATGATCCCTTTTAACTACTGCTCTATTGCCCTTACATCAGTTTTTCTAAAGTTACAGAAGCTACTGTTCACTCTCGAATTAGTTCGACCTTGAACATTATGACCGAATCCTTGATCTTTAGAGTGTTCTTTGGCTTGGCCATGGCACTAATGATTTTCTCAGCTATGGAACTCTGTTCTTGAACATTTTGGTCCAAAGTTATTGCTTTGGGCATCTCCAAAGCCTTTGACAAAGTCTGGCCCATGCACCATGAAACAATTTAGCATCATATGCATTCCTAACAAAGCTATGTTCAAGGCTATCTAGTTTCTTTACTCACTTTATCTGTATTGTAATTGATGGCTCTTCCTCTATCTCTTTTTCCTTTCAGTCAGGGGTTTTCCAGAGCTCTGATCTCCCTCCAGTTAGAGCAGATTGTGTTAAACTGTACATTGAGATGATCAAAGATGTTTCTTCATTGTTATGTCAGCGTCTACAATGTCTGTAACCATTGGGATGTTCTCTAGGAGTGCAAGAAGAACAAAGAGAATGTGTCCTTGGTCCTTAAAATAACCTAAATTAAAAGTAAAAATAATCATCATGGATAACAATTCAAGCGACTAAATAAGTTTCCAATGTTATCCAGAAAAATGTCATCATTTGGAGGTATCTGAACACAGCCACAAATCATGGTTTTCTTTTGAGATGATGGACACAGATGTAACTGGTATGCTTTGTGGAGATCTTGCCATTCTAGGTTTGTTTTGTGTGGGTTTTCTCTCCAGTTAAACTGATGGAGGAATACATGAGGTGGAAGTAATCTGTACATGATCCTCAAGAGAGCTGAATCCCTCTAATTCACATGTACACACATGTGCACACATGGTCAGGATTCAAACAAGTAAGCATTATCTTACAGTAGGTTCTTATACAATACTGGATAAACATTCCTCAAGAATAATACAGTAGTTCTTTTTAACATTTAGGAAGTCTTAAATTTAATCTCCAAATAATTCCATCCTCGAACAAACTGCAAAAACAGCCATTAGGTTTAAATAATTTCAATCTCTGCAATCATAATACAACACCTTGTTCTTGTATTCACATAATTTTCAGTTGGGTGCTAATTGTGTATCTATATATATAAACGAGTCGATCTGTCTGTCTGTCCTCACGTGTGCGTCTGTCCGGCTATGCGCTCGAAAGTTATAGAGCGTACCTACGCGTGCGTTACGTCGAAAGAAAGCTTACCGTTCTGAAACGGTCGTAAGCGTATTTACGTTTCGGCCGGACAAAAATCGCGCCCGTGTATCCGAAAAACGTTCAACATTCCGCTCATTAGCATCTCATTATCCGCTCATTAGCGACAGAGTGACCTCGAGGTCGACCAATCGTACGCCGGGTTGCTGGCGCGTGCGGCCGGGCCCTCCTACGGTCGAGTGACGGGACGATTGACCAATCCTACGCTTTGGTGACCTGACGGTCGACCAATCGGTGCGTGTGTGGGCGGGCCTTATCGTTCTGAACCGAGGTGAGTCGCCGCCATCTTGATTCCAAACTTTTCCTTTCTTTTTCCCGCTTTCTGCGTCTTTCAAAAAAACGTTGCTTTTAAAACACATAGGCCTAGAAATTCAGTTGGGCGCGGCAGCCGTTAGCGCCTTAGGAGGAGTAGATTTCGAGCGCTAGGCGCTTAGCGGCCGGGCGCAGCGCGATCTGCGCCTCGCCCCAACTTCAGTACACATTTAGCGCCGGCGCAAAGTCTTAGCGCGCGCCCTACTGCGCGCGCACATCATGATGTCATTTGCTAGTGCAACGCCTTTTGTGCGCCCCGAACCGGAACTTCACTCGCGCCGGCCCACTGTGCGCCGGGCGGCCCGAGCGACTGTGAAGTGGAACGGTACACAGCCCAGCCGGGCCGCGGGGAGCGCAAATTAAAGGGCACTTACCCAGCAGTATAAAGGCCAGCCATTTTGCAGCATTCACTCTTGTGCAACGGTTTTTTGGACAGAGACCAAGGAGGAGAGTTTACTGGTTTGGACCAACACTTGGACAGGTATTTTTGGCTCAGGCCAGAGCTTACCAATTATCTTTGCCTTCATTCAGAGCTCAGTGTTTGCCAGCATATAATGGGGGCTGCATTGGGTGGCAACGCTGAATTTCAGCCTTATGCCAGAAGGGCTTACAGACGCCGTGAGAGAGTGGCAGCCCTGGCTAGACGCAGAGGGGGCAACAGGCGTCGCCAACTGAGGCCTTACCCACGCAGGGTATACCGCCAGCAGACCTCCTATCTGACCATGTCTGCCGCGATGTGTGTTAGGAGGCTGCGATTCCGAAGGGAGGTGGTTGCAGACATCTGCCGGCTGCTTCAGAGAGATCTGCAGCCACAGCTGATGCACAGGACGTCTCTGTCGGTGGCAGTGAAGGTGACGGTGGCTCTCAACTTCTATGCCACCGGCTCCTTCCAATCCGCTACTGGGGACATCGCTAACATCTCCCAGTTCGCCGTGCATTGCTGCATCCGCCAGGTGACCGAAGCCCTTTTCAGAAGGAGACATCAATTCATCTCCTTCCCCATGACCCTGGACAAGCAGCAGCAGCGTGCAGTGGGGTTTGCAAGAAAAGCAGGCTTCCCCATGGTGCAGGGCGCCATTGACTGCACGCATGTGGCTTTGTGGGCACCTCTTGAGCATGCCGAGGATTACCGCAACCGGAAGGGCTACCATTCCCTCAATGTACAGCTGGTGTGTGACCACAGGCAGCGCATCCTAGCTGTCAATGCCTGCTTTCCAGGCAGCAGCCACGATGCCTTTATCCTGCGACAGACAACTGTGGCTGACATGTTCCAGGCACAGCCTCCCCCAAGAGGATGGCTTATCGGGGACAAAGGCTATCCTTTGTGTACCTGGCTCATGACCCCGCTCCGCGCTCCCACGACCCCTGCTGAAGAGGCATACAACGAGAGCCATCAAGCGACGAGGAACCTCATAGAACAAACAATCGGCGTGCTCAAGCAACGGTTCCGCTGTCTCGATCGCTCCGGGGGAGCCCTCCAGTATTCGCAGGATCGAGTCTCCCAATTCGTCGTCGTTTGCTGCATGCTGCACAACCTGGCTATCCGCAGGACTCAGGCACTGCCACCTCACGTTGGACCACCACCTCAGGAGGAGGAGCAGGAGAAGCATGAGGACGACAAGGACGAGGTGTACCAGCCCAGGAGGGAGGCACAAGGTCCAAGGGCCGCCCGTCGGCGGCTTATTGAACGTCACTTCTAGGCCCCCTGTCAGGGAATGGCTTGTGCCAATGATAGAACATGATTGCAGCCGCTCCGCAAGCCCTCAGCCGGTTAAGGCAACAAACACTTCAAAGATCAAACATGGACAATGTGAATAAATAAAATGGTTTATTGTACAAACTCTGGGCCCTTCCCACATGAAAACCAAAAACAGACGAAACCCCCAAAAAACACTCAAACACATTACTCGCTCCCACAACCTGGAGAGGATTAACAAAATAGGACAACTAAAATGGCCGTCATTCTCGGCCTTCGTCAAAAACAAACATCACATCATCGGCCTTCAAAAAACAAACATCCAATTCTCGGCCTCAAGAAACAAACACAAATGGCCACACATTCGACTATTTGGCCCGCTAGGGCGATGCCTTGGCCATCTTTGGGTGGCCCCTGCCCGCCCTGCTGCTCCACCTCAAAGTAAGGCCATTGGCTGCTGCAAGGCTGGGGGCAGGCTCCTGAGGGGCACATGTCGTGACGGCAGATGCCCTTGGGGGTCGGCCTAGTCGAGGTCTGGCCGTCGAGCAGGCGGCTGTTGATTGCTGCAGCTGTGGCTGGCCAGTATCAGTCGCTGCAGCAGCTCCTGGCAGCTCCACTGGGGGACTGGCAGTGGCGGCTGGAGGAATGGCGGCAAGCTGGCGGATGGCAGGCGCTCGCTGGTCGCCTGAGACACTGGCACTCGCCTGGGCCAGCACTGCAGCATGCGCACCAATCTGCCGAGGGACAGACCGCTGTGCTGCTGCAGCGTGCCGGGTGCCCTGGCGATGCCTGGCTGACACAGCGAGTGTGGCAGCAGTGAGTGCCCGTGTTGACCTGTTCACTGACCGCATCAGAGCAGCCAGTGACTGGACGGCACCACTGATCAGCTGGCCAGTCGCTGACAGAGCTGCCCTGAATTCCGCCCGACTCGCTGCCTGATCTGCCCGGTATTCCGCCCGACTGGTGGCCTCTGAGGGCCCGAACTCGGCCACACTCCGAGAGAGGGAATCGATGGACTCAGGCAACCGTGCCACTGCCGCCATGAGCTCCGTGTGCCGGCGCTCCGAGTCCGCGGACAAGTCTTCGAGGAGTTCCATCTCCTCGGCGAAGAGCATCTCCTGACTGGAGGCCGGACTCTCCCTCTGGGGAGAAGGCCGCCGAGCTGGCCGACCCTTCCTGCGTTGCTGGAGGCCGCTGGGCCCAGCAATTGGACTCCCCTCCGACGCTTCCCCCCTCTGGGGAGAAGGCCGCCGAGCTTCCACCCCCCTCCCGCCTTTCTGCAGCCCGCAGGTCCCAGGAGCTCCCCTCCCCTTCGACACTTCCGCCACGCTGCCCTCCAGGGAAGACGTGTCCCCTACATTGGCCTGGGTGGCCGCGGCTGAGGGTTCCCCTGATGGGCCGCCTTCCTCTTGCTCCTCCTCCTGCTCCTCTTCGGAGGGTCTGTCACTGGCAAGTTCAGGGACCTCCTCTTCACCATCTGAAAGCAGGAAGGCACAAGAGTAGCTTTAGAGTGAGGAGAGGGCATCAGTGCGGGATGCATGAGTGGCGGCATTCAGCGCATTGGTCGGACAGTGGCAAAGGATGCCAAGTGGGATGAGAGAGGTGCAAAAGGTGATGTCCTTACCATTGCTGCCCAGAACAGGGTCGGCATCTCCACATGCAACGGGCCCAATCACCCGGCCACCCATGAGGCGCTCCACGCGATGTTACAGGTCGGTGAGTGGC